>NC_079190.1:78690186-78990186 GCF_029499605.1 Hyla sarda
AAATGTTCCCTGAGATGGGACAGAGCTGGACAAAAAGGACGATATCCTCATTAAGTTGAGAGGCGGATTGCACCTTAGGCAAGAAGGATGGGACCGGACAGAAAACAACTTTGTCCAAGTGTAAAACCAGGTAGGGGAAAGGCATGAGAGAGCTGCCAGCTCTGAAACTCTCCTAATGGAGGACCGCAATGAGGAAGGCCACCTTCCAGGAAAGGATACAAAGAGAAACATCCCGGAGTACCCTACAAGGCACTGAGAAACAGATTCAGGTCCCACTGGGAAGAAAGGGGACCTATATGGCAGAGCTACATGAGCAACCCCTTGGCGAAAGGTGCGGACGTGAGGATCGGACGCCAAGGGACGCTGAAAGAATGGAGAGAGCCGACACCTGACCTTTAGGGGAACTGTTCCAGCCCAGACTGTAAAAAGGAAAGGCAGCGTGGGAGGGAGAACACAACTGGGGATAAGGAGTGAGATTCACACCATCGAAAGTAGGACCACCAAGTATGGTGATAAATCTTCGCGGAGGCAGGCTTGCGCGCCTTGATCATTGTGCGGATCCCTTGGGGAGAGAACTCCCTGGCCCTCAGAACTGCAGTCTTAACCACCACGCCGTCAAATGC
Organism: Hyla sarda; assembly: GCF_029499605.1. Taxonomy (NCBI): domain Eukaryota; kingdom Metazoa; phylum Chordata; class Amphibia; order Anura; family Hylidae; genus Hyla; species Hyla sarda. Next base: position 78,690,810 of record NC_079190.1, read on the forward strand.
AGCGACAGTAAATTGGGGTGGCACAGGGGACCCTGAGAGAGCAGGTTGGGACGAACAAGGCGGCGCAGTGGTATGTCGTCCACTAGACGAACCACGTTAGCGTACCACACAATCGCCTGGGCCAGTCCGGAGCCACAAGAATGGCAGGGACGCCCTCCGCTTTTAGCTTCCTCAGGACCCTGGGAAGGAGAGCAAGAGGAAGGAAGGGGAGGACGAAGTGCGTCAAGTGGATCACTAGGGAGTCTATGGCTAGAGTCAGAGGATCTGAGGACTTTGAGACAAACTTTCAGGTTGAGGCGGGACACGAAGAGGTCCATGTTCGGTTGCCTCAGAGGTTGCAGAGCTGTGCAAACACCTCTGGATGAAGAGACCACTCATCGGGGTCGTCCAAGGAGCGACTGAGGAAGTCCGCCTCCCAATTTTCCACTCCCAGAATGTAAATCGCTGAGATGGAGGGAACCCCGAGTTCTGCCCAGAGAGGATACTGGTGACCTCGGCCATCGCTGCAGGACTGCGAGTGCCGCCCTGGCGATTGACAGATGCCACAGCCATGGAGTTGCCCGACTGGACAAGAACAGGACGGTCCTGGAGAAGGCGCTCCCAATGAAAGACAAAAAGGTAAGTCTCCCAAAGTTCCAGGATGTTGATGGGGAAGAGAGCTTCCTGGGAGGACAAGAGTCCCTGGACTGGACCGTCCGGTCCCTGAACACCCCGCCCCCCCCCCCCCCCGACCGCTGACACTGGCATCCGTCGTGATGACCTGCCAGTGGAGGGGCAGAAAGGATCGCCCCTAAGAAGAAGTAACCGAAGCCACCACAGGAGGGACTGCAGAGTTCTGGGAGGAAGAATGATCCTGTGATCAAGGGATAGCAGAGACTTGTCCCACCGGGATAGAAGAGAATTCTGTAGAGATTGACAGCGAAACTGGGCGAAGGGAATAGCTTCCATGGCAGTCACCATCCGACCCAGGACTTCCATGCAGAAACGAATGGAAACTGGAACCGGACGACAGAAGACAAAGTCCTGATGACAGAGCACAGCGCTTGTCTGGCGGAAGCCGAAACCGGGTGGTCACCGTGTCGAACTGGAGTCCCAAGAAGATCAGAGACCGGGTGGGAATCAAGTGGGACTTGTCCTGATTGACCACCCAGCCAAAAAAAGGGACAAGGCCTGAAACATGAGACTGAGACTCTCCTGATTCTGGGCCCTGGTTGGAGCCTTTACCAGAAGGTCGTGCAGGTAGGGGATCCCCGACACACCCCGGGCTCACAGGATGGCGAGGCCAAAAGGAAGGGCCACAAACTGAAAATGGCCCTCTGGAACTGCGAAGTGGTGATAGCGCTGATGTGCCGGAAAAATGGGGATGTGAAGGTAAGCATCTCTGATATCCACAAAGGAAAGAAACTCCCCTTGATCCATGGATGCCACCATAGAATGGAGAGACTCCATACGGAAATGATGCAGGAGGAGATGATGATTGAGGAGCTTCAGATACAGGATCGGGCAGGCGGAGACCCCTTTCTTGGGGACGACAAACAGGTTGGAACCCACGAAAAATGCTCCTTGGGAGGAACTGGGACAATCACTTCCAAAGCGTGACCCGAAAGGGCCACTGCCAAAGGAGAGTGAGGAGAGTGGGATTGAAAAAAGCGATCCCTTGGGAGGGACGCAAACTAGATCCGATAGCCTTTGGAAACGATATCTCGGACCCAAGAGGCCTGCACGTGGGCAGACCAAACGTCCCAGAACAGGGACAGATGACCTCCCACCCAAAAAGAATGTTCGGATGCGGGCGTCCCTTCAGGCGGAGGGAGGCTTACGGGGCCCAAAAAATGGCCGGAACGGTTATCAGACTTCCAGGAGGGACGAGCCTTTAAAGGAAGAGGCCTTCTTGTCCTCTGAGGGCGTCGGTCTGACTGCCCGATCCGAGCCAAAGGACAGAAAGGAGGTAAACTTTCTGCGGGAATCGGGATGAGACTTGTTCTGCGGCAATAAGGAGCTCTTACCTCCAGTAGCCTCGGAAATAACTTCATTCGGGCGTTTACCGAAGAGTCGGGTCCCAGAGAAAGGAAGCTTCGTGAGAGATTTCTTGGAAGTGGCATCGGTATCCCAGGCCTTGAACCACATGGAGCGACGAATCGTCACCAGGTTACCTGTGGCAAGAGCCGTAGAAGGGCAGACTCCAGAGAAGTAGAGAACAAATAGTCTCCAACATTGGAGAGTTGAAGTGCAAGATCCGCCAAATCTTCCGAAGGGGCCTCAGACAAAATGCCCTGGCGGAGCTGGAAAGCCCAGACAGAAAGGGCTTTGGCCCCCCAAGCAGAAGCGAAGGCAGGAAGCAAAGATGAACCCGCCGCTTCAAAGGCGAATTTGGCCAGATTTTCAATTCTCTTGTCCGCCGGGTCCTTAACAACTTAACGACCATGGACGTGTATACACGTCCAGGCAGGATGCACGTTCCCGCACCAGGATGAGTATAAATGTCCACTGGGCAGCACCCACGAGATCGTGGAAGGGACTCTGCTATAAACACACAGCTGGGACCCTGCCACACTGCCAAGACTGAAGTAAACTTCGGTTCAGGCAGTTTAACCCTTCCGACCGCGGTCGGAAGTGACAGCGGGCTGTAAGTGTTAGGACAGAGGAGAGTACACAAAATGGATTTAATATAGTCAGCTTATTTTTTTTATACCATATGCATTGTGGTATACGCTGGCACAGAGTTTGCCAGATTTTCACCATTATCACCATGTGACATGTTCGTTTCCCTTACTTACCAAGCTTCCTAGATCCGGAAGATAAGTGGACGTCCTCTGATAAAGATGATGCCAGTGACTGAGAGCTAGATACACTTCCAGAGCGAGCTTTGTTGTTGTGCCTATGGTCCGAGGGGCCATGTTTTTGATGAAGATTTTGAGGAAGGTGAGATGCGGTCAGTTTCAGCTCTAGGTCAGGACGGCCATTGTGAAACACGGAGGCTGTGATGAAGAGAAGACCATAGTTTATGTACAGGCTTATAATTTATGATCAGCTATGTTCACATCTGTGGCTTTATGTTGCCCTCCCTTTTCACGAACATTTATAAAAAGCAGAAGGACATTTGCCAGAAGCAATCTGACAGAATACTCTTTATAGTTCCATTAGATAAGAGATTTTTAGGCAAGAGGATTTAATGCAGCTTTCCGACAATGGATAACAATGCAGAAGCCTATTGTAAGGAAGCAAGTCTGAGCCTTCATAAAGCGCTGCAAAAACTCTTTGCTTTTACTGGTTTACTATACCTGGCACTGAAAAGCCTCTTATTACTATAATAACTAGGATACACGCAGTGTAAACAATGAAACAGGATCCACTTGCTCACCATGTTCAGAAATATATGTACAGTGATCCCTCAACTTACAATAGTTTCATCATACAATGGTCTTTTCTGGACCATTGTAACTTTAAACCAGACTCAACATACAATGCTACAGACAGTCCAGATCTATGAAATGTGTCAATGGCTGGAAGATCTGACCAATCGCAACGGGCATTCAGTGGTAAAACACCTGAATTACTTAAGAGCATGCACTGAATTCCTGTCTGGTAACGCCCCCTACAGTACAGGGAGGTATTACATGTTCTGTTCTCTTAACCTAACTGTTAGCTGCTCCTTTGGACATCAGATAAGGTGTGGCTCCATTTAACTTTTTTTTTTTTTTTTTTAGGACATTGCGTGTACTGTACAGGACCCTGAAGAAGCTCCTGTCCTCTAAATAGACAGAGATTTACAGCTTCCAGCTTTTATATGTAAGGATTTGCTTTATCTGTATTAGTTATCTACTTATTTTTCTTTAATCCTCACTTTTTCCTATTTTTGGATGACATTTTGGTGTCTTCAGAACCAATTATCAGGTTTCCATAGAGTTCTGGTCTCAACATACAATGGTCGTCCTGGAACCAATTACTATTGTAACTTGAGGAACCACTGTATAACCAAAAAACAACTGTATGGGCACCACCAAAAATGTGTTTTACATAGGATCAGCACCAAATGAGATCCATAGGCCGCCTGTCAAATGTGTAGAATGCTCTAGACATCCGGGACCCCATCACATTACATCCATATGTTGCAAAAGAGAGGTTACAGGTGACAATGCCGTAAAGGAGTACTCCATTTCTCTCCTATCCACAGGACAGTGCTCGAGTATCTCTGAGGTATCTTTTCCCATAGTGAATGCATGCAGACACTGCAGACACCTTGCTTCAAGCAGCGGAAACATTCTGGAGATTGCAGGGGGATCACAATCCCAGTGTTTCGCAGCCAACGTGTCTCCAGCTGTTGCAAAACTACAAGTCAAAGGATGCCCGGACAGCTGGGGTTGTAGTTTTGCAACAGCTGGAGGCACCCTGTTTAGGAAATACTGCTCCATCCTAGGCTAAGTTTTGAAACACTGGAGTACCCCTTTAAACTCTAATGGACACAATGGCCAAAAATGAAATTTCTCTCTCACCTGAGTGGTTCGATACATCAGGGGTAGTTGGCTCAGAGTCTTCCATCTCTCTGGCATCTAAAGAAAGAGCATCCAAGCCCTCACTGAAGGAATCCACTGACTCTGTGTCATGAGTGGAACCGTTTATGTGATAACCATTGAGTCCACTTTTGTCAGTAGATGCTGCATTCTGTTCTCCCTCCGCAGGGGCTGCTTTGCCGGTGTCCACTGTATTGGTAGCGGGTGCAGGTTCAGCTTTGGACTTATTCTTCTTCTTTTTGTTCTATTTGTAAAATGTGCAAATTTAAACAAAAGAAAAAAAAAAAAAAAAAAAAAATTAGATGAAAGACTGAAGCCACAAAATGATTTGTACAAACTTAAAAATACAATAAAAAGTTAAAAATAAAAAACAAAAATGCTTTGGGTCTATGATAAACTACAATGTCAGGGCACATAGGGTATTGACCCACCTGGCAGTCAGTGTACAGTCACAGGGGGATTACACATGGTTAATGCCTAACCAGTGTGCTTCCAGCTGTTGCAAAACTACAACTCCAAGCATGCCCGGACAGCCAAAGGCTGTCCGTGCATGCTGAGAGTTGTAGATTTGCAAGAGCTGGAGGCACCCTGGTTGGAAAACACTGGCCTAGACACTATAGGTTACATCAAGGTATATGTGGACAAAGCCTCAGCATTTTCTCTTATGCAGTTGTCTCTAAACTCGGATCCTCCTGATGTTGCAAAACTTCAAGTTGTAGTTTTGCAACAGCTGTAAGTCCATAGTTTTAAGACAACCGTTCTTATGTGAAGAAGACTTCCCATTTACATTATGTGTACCTTAGCATAGCAAATTCAGTGCACACTAAATATTCCACATAAATACACCTCCCACATGACACAGCCCCGAGGTAACTCCTTTCACGAGGTTTATTATTCTAATTAGACAAAAGCCAATGTTTGAAAAGTGTCACATGATCGGGGAATCACGTACAAGGGAAAAAGTAAAATAGGTAGATGACCAAAATCTGATAAGTTCTGGACATTCCGATCATAGAGACTGGTGTCCAAAGTTTTGCAGGCTCCATTGTATGAAGAGGGAGAAGGTGACTAGAACAGCCTTAGGCGGAACACCGCACGGAGATCCTGCGGGTGGCGCTAGGACTGCATTCCCATCCTCGGACGGCAATGCATTTGCGCAGAAAGATCCGCTCAGAAATGCATTGCCGTCTATGGTGTTTGCAATGCATTCCGCGTGATCCTTACACTTTCACATACGGTCTGCACCTGGAATTAGGTAGTTCTCTAGGTAGAAACAATGAACAGATTTACCAAAACTGCCTATTTCTTAAACAGGGAATTAGACCAATCAGTCTATGAATGCATCAAATGTAAAAGGTTTTCTCCTGCAAATAAGACTTATCCCCTGGCTGATCTCCAGAATGGAGCACAGCTCTTCTCACATCTGAGCGTTCCAGCCCACACCATCCAAGATGTACAAGTCTTGGCAGAGACATGATGAACAGCCAATCACCAGCCGCAGCAACGTCCCACTTCAGCCGGTGAGTGTGAGTGGGCAGTCACTGCTGAGACTAGTACATCTTGGAAGGTGTAGACAAGAGCGCTCAGCGGTGAGAGAGACGGAAGTTAGATCCTTGCGATCAGACACGTCTCCCCTATCTTGTGGGTAGCGGATAAGTGTTTTTAGATCCTTTAACATAGTGTCTCAGGCTGTTTGATATATTTGGGACACAGGCTGTGCCAGCAATTTATGCACATTCTCCATAGTAAGTCTCACGAAATGTCACCAACATTCTAGAATATAAAGTTTAATAAACATCTATGTAGTCCATAGAAAATGCATGAAGCTTTACCTTCTTCTTGCCTAGAACCGTCCACTCTTTTAGAACTTCCACTGCATTACCTGGGAGGGTGAAATGCAAACAAATGACATCATGAATGAGGAAAAATAACAAAAGTTTTACACCTTGTATCATATGTTAATCTATGTCATTTACATAAGATATAGTACAGAATAATCCTAAGGGAAACGAATCTGGCTGCTCTGTAACTGTTTACAATTCAGCTACACAGACCATTTAGGGGGGGAGGAGAGGAGCTGTGACCATCATCTATTGTTGTTGATGGATCCTAAATGACCTGCCCCCAACATGAACTGGAAGTGTCATTATTAGAAGGCTTTTAGGGTTTTTATTTTTTATTTAAAAAATATTCGATAACATGAAAAAGTAAAAAAGAAAGAAAAATAAATAAATAGAACTGCAACAAACCTTATTCTAATCATCTGATATAAACATGCCACTTTTAATAAGCTTGCCAAGATTGTTGTGGGTGTACATGAGCAGTAGCACTATATCTGCTTATTACATAACTTGCATATGGCCTCTCTCTCCAGATTTTGCTGCAAGCTTCAATTGTTTTTCAGCTTTTCCTGAGCTAGTGGGTGGAGGCTATAGGGATAATGCTCCCCAATTTCTCGATAGCAAAACCTCAGAAGCAGCAGCAGCATGGAGGACAATATAGAGTAGTGTAAGCTAAGCAGTGAATCCAGAACTGGGATAAGATTAAACACTCACTACAAGATGCAGCCTCTATGCCTGTCTAGCCCCTTAGCTCCATAGACTTCTATTGGCAGCTGTAATATGATACTTCAAAGAGCTGATCTGTCTTGAGATCAGTTTGAGACTTTTTTTTTGAGCAAATTATTATTTTGTGAGAAGGGGGTGCTGGGAAAGAGACTGACAGGTTAAGTGGTTGGAATTTTTCTCATAAGATATATTACAATGTTTTTTTTTCTTATACTTGCTTGCATGATTCATACGTATGCAGTTTGTTAAAAAGTGATTAAACAACGTAGTTTAAAGGGGTACTCCAGGAAAAAACTTTTTTATATATCAACTGGTTCCAGAAAGTTAAACAGATTTGTAAATTACTTCTATTAAAAAATCTTAATCCTTTCAGTTCTTATGAGCTTCTAAAGTTAAGGTTGTTCTTTTCTGTCTAAGTAATCTCTGATGACACGTGTCTCGGGAAACGCCCAGTTTAGAAGCAAATTCCCATAGCAAACCTCTTCTAAACTGGGCGTTTCCCGAGACACGTGTCATCAGAGATTACTTAGACAGAAAAGAACAACCTAAACTTCAGAAGCTCATAAGTACTGAAAGGATTAAGATTTTTTTAATAGAAGTAATTTACAAATCTGTTTAACTTTCTGGAGCCAGTTGATATATAAAAAAAAGTTTTTCCCTGGATAACCCCTTTAATAAAAAACGAATTCTAGAAAATACCAATTCCCATATTACTCCATAAATGTACCTTGCTTTCTCGGTGCACAAATTCCAGATTTTGATCAGACATATGGGAGCACGGTTGATCTACTGATCTAGCTCACTCATGTCAAGGAAAGTGAGGTTACTGCCTGGTAACTATCACTGTTATCAGTGTTTAAAAAGGAAGAAAATAACTAATTATATTAGGGTATCTACTAGTAATTCATATCTGGCTGTCATATTCTTCACCAGCATCCTTCAAATCTGTCAGTGGAAGAGAAACTAAGGTCTGTGTCAGCCGCTCTAAAGACGGAACACACAGGGTGTTTTTGCTGATGGGCTAACAAGGAAGCCATAGGGAATATGAATCCCCCCATGACTCTGGTTCCACTACTCGAGCATCACTCCCACTTGTATAGGGAGTAATCTTTATTCAATAACAGTTATTAGAAAACTGTTTAAGAAATAAACACAATGAAAAAGAAAGAAAGAAAAATGGATTAAAAAGATGAAACTACACTATGGAGAAAAGGGTTAGGACCCAAAATGTGGACCCTTTATTAGAGTAGAATTTATTTTAGGGTGCGTTCACACTGAGGAATTCACGAGGAATAATTTTGGTCAGGAAATTGTTGCCTTCTGTCATTTAATCCATCAAGTGGAATTTCCATGAGGAAATGAAAAGGAATGAAGGAGGTTATTTAATTCAACTTTTTTGAATTTTGCTTGAAAACGATGTCGGGCAGAATTTTTTTTTTTACCATTGACTTCTATAGGATTCTGCTCGTGGATCCCGCTTGAAGAATGAACATGTTTTTTTTTCAAGCGAAAAGGAAATCAGCGTAGGAATTCTGCTAGCGGAATTTCCGCTGTGTGAACAGGACAGCGGGAAAAACATTAAAGGGGTTATCCAGCATAAGGTGATTTTAGTACGCACCTGGCAGACAGTGGTGGACATGTTTAGGAAAGATCTGCGCTTGTCTTGGGGATAAATGGCTATGTTGTGAGATTACCATAACACTGTGGCTAGCTTTCTCTGAACTTGTATTTCCTGTTTGACTTGTTTTTATGACTAGAAATCCCATAATGACATTTTCCTCCCTCCCACACATCAGCGACCCCACCCATTGAAACGAAAGACCTGTGGTTTTCAATCAGGGTGCCTACAGCTGTTGCATTAGTTGCAGATTGATCTCTCTCCCACCAAGCGATCCCTCCACCCATTGAAGCAGACAGGCTCCCTGTCATCAGCTGACTAGTGAGTCAGGTCTCGGCCACATTGCAAGCTGGGAAAAATCTGAGACAACAGTCATTTTGTATGCTGGTAAAAATATATAGTGAGGTGAAAATCACAGAATTGTGAGAAAACCATCACACACAGGTACAGACACTATATTATGAACTACACTAACTTTACAGCCCCTGTAGCATAGTCAAATAAAAAAAAAATCCTGGAATACCCCTTTAAAGTCAATGGGCAGAGGAGATGTGCATTAATTTGGAGCGGAGAATTCAAGAGGAATTACTCAAGTAAATTCCTCTTGAATTACTCAGTGTGAACAGGCCCTTAGAAAGAACAGATTGTAGAATGCTCCACTTGAAGCCATATGCAAGAAAAGCATTGACACACAGAAGCATACTGTACCATGCAAAGACACCACAATTGAGATGGCAATGGCTCTACACCAGTGTTGCCCAACCAGGGTGCCTCCAGCTGTTGCAAAACTACAACTTCCAGCGTGCCTGGACATCCAGAGGCTGTCTGGGCATGCTGGGAGTTGTAGTTTTGCAACAGCTGGAGGCACCCTGGTAGGGAAAGACTGCTCTAGGGAAAGATTTGCCATGTATGCAACACTTTATACACAAAGAAAAAATCAGGCTTTTTGACAGAGGCATTTAGAATAGTCTAGAATGCGTGTGATATTCTATTGTACCGCCTGTTTACAGATTAAAAGATAAAGCAGTTTACAGACAGAACCTGGTCTTCGTGAGTGGGTGGAGATGTGGAAGGGTAAACAGAAAGGGGGACTTTGACTGCTGCCTTCAAATAAAGGGTAAAAATATATATCAAGCCTACTTGCACAGAACGAAGACTATGCGGCCTCAGACGTAAGAAAAATGGGGGAGGGTATTTTATTTTTTTATTGACCAACTACATGAGGGAAGACTAAACATGGTGATGTAGAAGGGACAGCTTTTAGAATAGGGCTTATAAATAATAAATAAGCAGCCACCAATAACTATTCCAGATTCTCATTTTGAAGAGGGGAAATACAATATTTACTTCTCGACTTACCAAGAGGAGATGATGGAAGAGACTACTCTAGGCATAAGTGCAGCTTTAGGAACTGTTAGGACACTACCCATAGACATAAAGGGGTAATCCGCCACCTAGACATCTTATCCCCTATCCAAAAGACCGCCTGCAATCTCCCTGCTGCACCTGGCGTTTGTATAGAGCAGTGTTTCCCAACCAGTGTGCCCCCGAGCTGTTGCAAAACTACAACTCCCAGCATGCCCGGACAGCCTTTGGCTGTCCGGGCATGTTGGGAGTTGCAGTTTTGCAACAGCTGGAGGCACCCTGGTTAGGAAACCCTGGCTTAGAGCATCGAGTGCAGCGCCGATGGCTTGTGACTTCACGGCCACGCCACGCTCGTGACATCACAGCCACACCCCCTCAATGCAAGTCTATGGGAGGGGGCATGATGCCCCCTCCCACAGACTTGCACTGAAGGGGCGTGGCTGTGATGTCATGAGCAGGGCGTGACCGTGACGTCAGGAGCCTCCAGCATGGAGTTAAGTTTGCTCCGTGAACTGGATTTCTGGGGTGCCGCAGCCGAAATCGTGGGGGTCCCCAGCTGTGGGACCCCCGCGATCAGACATCTTATCCCCTATCCTAGTATAGGGAATAAGATTTCTAGGGGTGGAGTACCCCTTTTACATTATGAGATCATCTCGACCATGTGACCCAGTAGAGAACGCACTAAACGCAAACTTCTCCCGTGAAGGTCTCAAAACTCAGACCCCCACCAATCCAAAACTTTTGACATGTCACTAGGACATGTCAAAATTTTTTCCAATTGAAAGTGCCCATTTAAAAAAGGAAACCTGTAATATTTGTCATGCTACCTGAACGATGAGTTATCGGGGTGGTCCCTGGTGGCTGCTTCCCATCCTGCTGCCCTTGATTGATAGCTCTTTACTTACACCCAACCAGAGGGAGCTTTAGCTATCAAAACTGCTAGTGCAGGCAGAAACCGCCAGAGACCATCCTGGTTACTTGTGGTTCAGAAAGCATGAATGTGATGAAAGGTTCCTTTTAAAGGGGTATTCCAGGAAAAAACTTTTTTTTATATATCAACTGGCTCCAGAAAGTTAAACAGATTTGTAAATTATTTCTATTAAAAAAAATCTTAATCCTTTCAGTACTTATGAGCTTCTGAAGTTAAGGTTGTTATTTTCTGTCTAAGTGCTCTCTGATGACACGTGTCTCGGGAACCGCCCAGTTTGGAAGCAAATCCCCATAGCAAATCTCTTCTAAACTGGGCGGTTCCCGAGACACGTGTCATCAGAGAGCACATCAGGACAGAATAGAACAACCTTAACTTCAGAAGCTCATAAGTACTGAAAGGATTAAGATTTTTTTTATAGAAGTAATTTACAAATCTGTTTAACTTTCTGGAGCCAGTTGGTATATATATATAGTTTTTTCCTGGATAACCCCTTTAAGGATATGGACCAGAACATGAAGTATATGGACCAACCCAAGAAGGTAAATCTGTACATTTGAAACAACCTACCTTCCATGAAAGCCTGCACAGTCCTGTCCACACAGTTATCAAAGTGCTGCAGCACCAAGATGATCTCATTGTTACTTTTGTTGGGAACAACCGAACGCACTGCGTTAATCTAGAAAAATAAAGTGACACAATTATTCATATTCACATAAGACAGGCCTAAAGGAACACTTATGGTAAAGTCAACATCTAATGGTGAGCTGCTAAAATTAGAGATGAGCGAACTTACAGTAAATTCGATTCATCACGAACTTCTCAGCTCGGCAGTTGATGACTTTTCCTGCATAAATTAGTTCAGCTTTCCGGTGCTCCGGTGGGCTGGAAAAGGTGGATACAGTCCTAGGAGACTCTTTCCTAGGACTGTCAACCTTTTCCAGCCCACCGGAGCACCTGAAAGCTGAACTAATTTACGCAGGAAAAGTCATCAACTGCCGAGCTGAGAAGTTCGTGACGAATCGAATTTACTGTAAGTTCGCTCATCTCTAGCTAAAATCATTCACACATCTAAAAAGGGAAAGTGCATACAGTGGAAAAATCCACAGCAAGTCCGCAAGAAATCTGCGTGGATTTGAATGGGGAAATCTGCAACAAAGCGACATGCTGCAGATTGTAAAAAGTGCACCAAAGGATAAATGGGTATTCCAGGAAAAAAAACTTTTTTAATCTATCAACTGGCTCCAGAAAGTTAAACAGATTTGTAAATTACTTCTATAAAAAAAAAAATCTTAATCCTTCCAGTGCTTATCAACAGCTGAAGTTGAGTTGTTCTTTTCTGCCCAACTGCTCTCTGATGACACCCGTCTCGGGAGCTGTCCAGAGTAGGAGCGAATCCCCATAGCAAACCTCTTCTACTCTGTGCAGTTTCTGAGACAGACAGAGGTGTCAGCAGAAAGCACTGTTGTCAGACAGAAAAGAACAACTCAACTTCAGCAGCTGATAACTATTGGAAGGATTAAGATTTTTTAATAGAAGTAATTTACAAATCTGTTTAACTTTCTGCAGCCAGTTGATCTAAAAGTTTTTTCCTGGAATACCCCTTTAACTCTGTTTGCCAACCAGGGTGCCGCCAGCTTTTGCAAAACTACAACTCCCAGCATGCTTGGACAGCCAAAGGCTGTCCAAGCATGCTGGGAGTTGTAGTTTTGCAACAGCTGGAGGCACCCTGGTTGGCAAACACTGGGTTAACTTCTGTTAGGAAAGTTTCCAAAAAGGGTAGAGGAGATTAACAAGAAAAAAAAAATAAAATGATTTTGCTGTTATGGACGTTATTTTGTGATGGGAGAAAGTAAGGCTTCTTTCACACGACAAAATTACTCCGTTTTAAAGATCCGTTCGAAGTTCCGTCTGAAAATCGGCTGCACTATTTCTCCCGTTCCTATCTTCCATCACAAAATAACGTCCATTATTAATAACGGGCTTAAAAGGATAATGTAAAAATCCCATAGACTATAATGGGATTTTCTAATGGCCGTATAGGATTTTGTAACTGCCGTTTTACAGCCGATTTTCTGACGGAACTTTGAATGGATCTTTAAAACGGAATAATTTTGTAGTGTGAAAGGGGCATTACGGGAGAAATAATGCATGCACTATGTCTCCCGTCACAAAATAACATCCGTTATTAATAACGGGCTATGACGGATTAAAACGGATAATGTAAAAATCCCATAGACCATAATGGGATTTTGTAACGGCCGCATGGGATTTAGTAACGGCCGTTTAACGGATGATTTTAAGGGTTTTCATAAGGGAACATTAAATGGATCTATAAAACGGCTGAATTTTATAGTGTGAAAGCCAAAATGGCTGTGAAGGAAATGTCCAGAGGTAGAGACTGCTGCAGTAGGGAGGGGCATGACCAGATGTGACTACAGGAGCAGCAGAGATCAGCTGATCACCAGTCATTTGAAGGCTACTACACATGATGACCATACATGGACCAAAGAGGGTCGTGACTAGAGATGAGCGAACTTACAGTAAATGCGATTCGTCACAAACTTCTCGGCTCGGTAGTTGATGACTTATCCTGCATAAATGAGTTCAGCTTTCCGGTGCTCCGGTGGGCTGGAAAAGTTGGACACAGTCCTAGGAAAGAGTCTCCTAGGACTGTATCCACCTTTTCCAGCCCACCGGAGCACCGGAAAGCTGAACTCATTTATGCAGGATAAGTCATCAACTACCGAGCCGAGAAGTTTGTGACGAATCGAATTTACTGTAAGTTCGCTCATCTCTAGTCGTGACAACAGAATTGGCCGAGAAGAAGCTATATCTGAGGAGTACAGCCCGAAGCTAACAACAAGTCAGAGACCTGCGGTGAATACTGACAACATCCTCACCTTTTCCTTCATATTCTCATAGGAGCCCCCTTGAGCCATGACAGTGTTCGACTGGACGTCAAAGACAAAGCCTATAGGATCTGTCAAGAGAAAGAGAAAGTAAGAGATTTATCAAGAGAGAACAAAATAAAATAAAATAAATTTAATATATATAGCAATAAAACAAAAAAAAAAACACCCAGCCTGTCTACAGATAAAGGTGAATTTTAAAGCAAAAAATATATAAATTTAAAATAAATAAATAATCAAAATTACTTGATCTTAAGAAAAAGCTTTGGTGGCAAAATTCTTCAGGACAAAATCAGTGCTTAGAATTCTTTATTAGAGAAGAAGCGTGGGAAAAATAAAAAATTAAACTTGCACCAACTAGGGTTAAAGTAGTTTTTTTTTTTATTATTATGTTAAGAAAGTTTGATGGCTCCACCTCGGCAGCAAACTGCTCCAATGGAAGTTTAGATTAACTTCTGCATGCGTGGCCATTCTACAGCATGACCTAGAAAAACTCTACATCCCATTAACCACTACATTCCCTTAATGCACGGCAGTGTTTTCCAGCCAGCGTGCCTCCAGCTGTTGCAAAACTACAACCCCAGCATGCCAGCCAGCGTGCCTCCAGCTGTTGCAAAACTACAACCCCCAGCATGCCAGCCAGCGTGCCTCCAGCTGTTGCAAAACTACAACTCCCAGCATGCCCGGACAGCCTTTGGCTGTCCGGGCATGCTGGGAGTTGTAGTTTTGCAACAGCTGGAGGCACGCTGGCTGGGAAACAGTGATCCAAGAAAAGGCATGCTTCTTCATTTATCCCATACAAATGCATATTAAAGGCAATTTCCTATATAAATATAATAATAAATAAATAAAACCCCATAAGATTGTGCGCGCTCACATGATGCTGCAGCTGGACACCATCATTGTGCGTAATGGGGCATGACCGCTGCCAAGTTACGCTAGTGTTTTGTAAGAAATATGGACATAACACGGGAAACTTGTTACAACAGCTGCAAATGTATGTTACATAGATACATCACAATGTCTGGGGCGATGGCGCAGAAGGAATACTACTTTTTTACATTTATGTGGATTTAGAGACGGGATATGGCATAGAACGAAGGAAGAAAATAAAAATAAATAAAACAGCTCTTCGAAATCCTAAACATCAGGAGCCAGGTGGCCAATGATGCTGGAATTTGCTTCTGGCATGTTTATTTTTTCCCATTATTTTGTATTGATTTCTATGGGGGTTACTATTCAAAATAAATGAATACAATAAATAATAAATAAATGAACAAACAAACAAACATGTTCTTGAAGTTACTGAATGGGCTCATAAAGTACAAAGTGATGTGTCCCTCTATGTCTAAAAAAAAAAAATTATATATATATATATATATATATATATATATATACACATATATATACATATATACATACATATATACACATATATATATACATATACACACACATCTCTATCTCAAATTCAATGACTAAACACAGCATCAAATCTGCACTGAATACTGTATGTGTGAATAGACCCTAAAGGGATATTCCAGAAAGATTATATAGATAGATATATGATATATATATATATAGATAGATAGATATATATCATATCTATCTATCTATCTATCTATCTTATCTATCATATCTATCATATCTATCTATCATATCTATCATATCTATCTATCATATCTATCTATCTATCTATCTATATCTATCATATCTATCTATCTATATCTATCATATATATCTATCTATATCTATCTATCTATATCTATCTATCTCTATCTATCTCTATCTATATATCTATCATATATATCTATCTATATATCTATCTATATCATATATCTATCTATATATCTATCTATATCATATATATCTATCTATATCATATATATAATCTATCTATCTATCTATCTATCTATCTATCTATCTATCTATCTATCTATCTATCTATCTATATATATATATATATATATCTATCATATATATATATATATATAGATAGATAGATAGATAGATAGATAGATAGATATGATAGATAGATAGATAGATATGATAGATAGATAGATATGATAGATAGATATGATAGATAGATAGATAGATATGATAGATAGATAGATAGATATGATATGATAGATAGATATGATAGATAGATAGATATGATAGATAGATATGATAGATAGATATGATAGATAGATATGATAGATAGATATGATAGATAGATATGATAGATAGATATGATAGATAGATATGATAGATATATATTTTTTTTATTTTTATTTTTTTTATATATCAACTGGCTCCAGAAAGTTAAACAGATTTGTAAATTACTTCTATTAAAATCTTAATCCTTCCAGTAGTTATCAGCTGCTGAAGTTGAGTTTTTCTTTTCTTTCTGACAACAGTGCTCTCTGCTTGTCTCAGGAACTGTCTGAAGCATTAGAGGTTTGCTATGGGGATTTGCTCCTACTCTGGACAGTTGCTGAGACAGACAAAGGTGTCAGCAGAGAGCACCGTGGTCAGACAGAAAGCAACAACTCTATTTCAGCAGCTGACAACTACTGGAAGGATTAAGATTTTTTTTAATAGAAGTAATTTACAAATCTGTTTGACTTATATATATATATATATATATATATATATACACACACACACACACACACACACACACACACATCAGCTCCCAAAGTGTGCAGGGGTTATCCATGAATAGAAAAACAGCTGAATTCTTCCTAAAACACCACCACCCCCGGCCTCAGGTTGTGTGTGGTATTACAACTTGGCTCCATTCACGTCAGTAAAATTAGGCTGTAATACCACACATAACCTGAGGACAGGAGTGGCGCTGTTTTTGTAAGAAATCAGCTTTGATTTTCTATTCCTGGACAGCCCTCTTGTTATTGTCTATTTGGAGCTGTGCTGTCTGAAACTTTGTATATTGATGGCAATCAGGGACTACTGCTCAGAACATTCCCAGACCCACAGGAATTCTCCAAATCATATCCGCAGAAACACATTTTCTGCAACAGATATGCAGAGTAGGATCATATCCTTAGGGACAGTCCACACAGTTTTATTTTATTTTTTTGCTGCAGCAGATTTTGCTACCCATTAAAGCTAGTGGGCAGTAAAATCCAAAGGCTGGTTAGTTGTAGTTTTGCAACAGCTGGAGGCACCCTGGGTGGGAAACACTGCCCTAGACTGTAGATATTCCGCACATAGATTTGTAGTATAAATTATCTGCCACATGTGAACACTTAAGAAATATATGGCTTTTTTACCTTAGAAAACATGCAAATATACCATGCGGTTAATTTAACTCGTTTTATGCTGGTAGTAAGAAGTGGTTTCTGACATACATGACTGGAGTTAAATGACTAACATGTAACAGCTGTTCTGTGAACCATACGACACGGTTTAGGAATGTCATGGCACCTGCGCACATTCAGACTCATTTTAAGGGTCCAGTATAAGAAGATTGGCCAAATAGAAGAGAGTTCTATACAGTTGTGTCATTGTTGCATAACACTATAAATTTGCTATATCCCATCCTAGTTACAGACTGACAGTGAACATACAATGAGATATATACATACATACACACACATATTATATAATATGTAAATATATATTATATAATACATATTATATAAATTATATAATACATATTATATAAATTATATAATACATATTATATAAATTATATAATACATATTATATAAAATAGAATATATATATATATTCTATCTCACATAATACATACCCCTACTCCTTAGTTGTCCAGTACAGATGACAGATTACCAGTATGAAGGCACTGAGCGTGGAGCGCTGAGGCTGCTGCAGTACCACGGCAGGGACTATGTGACAGGGTACAGGACTAGCAGAGTTAAGGTTACCTGCTGTGAGCAGTCCTGGAACGTGTCGCACAATTTTACAGGTGGATGCTTTCCAAACCACACCTCTTGCACTGTCAAAAGCTTCTCCTACGTACCTACCATCAACTTGGTCACAGTCAGAAGACAATCGGCACGCAAAGCAAGTACAACTATCCCCTTGTCATAAATGCATAGCATGCTGGCTGACGTCAATGCAGCTGGGAGGGGGTGTGGTGTGCCTGATAATACAGTGGACTTGGAAACAGGTTCAACTCTAGGTGCAAAACATTCTCATTAGATAGATAGAGATCTATGAGAGGAGCCCTCCAGAGTGCAGCAGTGCTTGTATTATGGGAGGAAGTAAAGAATTGAAAAAAGTATAACATATTTGTTACAGATAGGATGTAATGGGGTAAAGAACAACATTCCAGATTGGCAGAGGAGACTGACACAGGTGTAGCAGGAAGTGAATGCCAATTTGCCATGTCGCAATTTCTTAATACCATATAAAACATTTTCAACATGGCTTTCTAGAATCACTGTAGCATCTAAAAGTGCATAGATCATGTCAATGCATGGAAATGGTCTCACCAATTCGAGGTGGCAGTGTCTGTCAGGGGCACTCCTCCACTGGCAGATCATGGTTGCCAACTGTCCAGCAAGCAGCAAATCCACTGACAGACTCCTGCCTCCCCGAGCCAGTTTGGTGAGCTGACAAAGGGAGTGATTGTTTCAAGGGACACAGTGTTGGGCAGTATCCTATTCAGAGGACACCGTGATGGGCAGTATCCTATTCAGAGGACACCGTGATGGGCAGTATCCTATTCAGAGGACACCGTGTTGGGCAGTATCCTATTCAGAGGACACAGTGATGGGCAGTATCCTATTCAGAGGACACCGTGTTGGGCAGTATCCTATTCAGAGGACACAGTGATGGGCAGTATCCTATTCAGAGGACACAGTGATGGGCAGTATCCTATTCAGAGGACACAGTGATGGGCAGTATCCTATTCAGAGGACACAGTGATGGGCAGTATCCTATTCAGAGGACACAGTGTTGGGCAGTATCCTATTCAGAGGACACAGTGATGGGCAGTATCCTATTCAGAGGACACAGTGATGGGCAGTATCCTATTCAGAGGACACAGTGATGGGCAGTATCCTATTCAGAGGACACAGTGATGGGCAGTATCCTATTCAGAGGACACAGTGTTGGGCAGTATCCTATTCAGAGGACACAGTGATGGGCAGTATCCTATTCAGAGGACACAGTGTTGGGCAGTATCCTATTCAGAGGACACAGTGATGGGCAGTATCCTATTCAGAGGACACAGTGATGGGCAGTATCCTATTCAGAGGACACAGTGATGGGCAGTATCCTATTCAGAGGACACAGTGATGGGCAGTATCCTATTCAGAGGACACAGTGATGGGCAGTATCCTATTCAGAGGACACAGTGATGGGCAGTATCCTATTCAGAGGACACAGTGATGGGCAGTATCCTATTCAGAGGACACAGTGTTGGGCAGTATCCTATTCAGAGGACACAGTGATGGGCAGTATCCTATTCAGAGGACACAGTGTTGGGCAGTATCCTATTCAGAGGACACAGTGATGGGCAGTATCCTATTCAGAGGACACAGTGTTGGGCAGTATCCTATTCAGAGGACACAGTGTTGGGCAGTATCCTATTCAGAGGACACAGTGTTGGGCAGTATCCTATTCAGAGGACACAGTGTTGGGCAGTATCCTATTCAGAGGACACAGTGTTGGGCAGTATCCTATTCAGAGGACACAGTGATGGGCAGTATCCTATTCAGAGGACACAGTGATGGGCAGTATCCTATTCAGAGGACACAGTGATGGGCAGTATCCTATTCAGAGGATACAGTGTTGGGCAGTATCCTATTCGGAGGACACAGTGTTGGGCAGTATCCTATTCAGAGGGCACAGTGTTGGGCAGTATCCTATTCAGAGGGCACAGTGTTGGGCAGTATTTTAAAGGACACAGTGTTGGGCAGTATTTTATTTAAAGGACACAGTGTGCGGCAGTATTTTATTCAGAGGACACGGTGTTGGGCAGTATTATATTCAGAGGGCACATAACGTAGGAGTATTCTATTTAGGAGCACAGTATGTGGCAGTATTATATTCAGAAGCATAGTGTGTAGCAGGGTTATACTTAAGTTGAGTGCATAGTATGTGGCAGTATTATATCCACAGGCAGTGTGTGGCAATATTATATTCAGGAGCACAGTGTGTGGCAGTAGTTTATTCAAAGGGCACGGTGTTGGGCAGCATTATATTCAGTAGCACAGTACGTTGGAGTATTCTATTTAGGAGCACAGTATGTGGCAGTATTATATTCAGGGGCATAGTATGTGTGGCATTATATTCAGGGGCATAGCATGTGGCAGTATTATATTAACAGGGACAGTGTGGCGGTGTTTTATTGATGTCATATTGGGAACTGTAGATTTACATCCTACACACTTGTGACATATTAGGGTAATAAAAATGTTCTGCAACAGGCAGCACCTCTTTCTTGCATGGCAGTGTGTGGTGTGAACCAAGCCTTTGTGTTCAGCTCAGAACCTCACCTGATGGCAAATCTGGATAAATGTATCCACTGCAGGTTGCCAACAGCTGAAATTTCATTTGCAGATTTTCTGCTGTTGAATTCCGCTAGCAGAATTTCTGCAAACTGAATATGTAGCTACCGACCGACTTCAATGGAAGAGCGGAACTCTGCGGCGGAAGAGCGGAACTCTGTGGCGGAAAAGCGACCTAAAATGTTCACATTGGGACACACATTGGTAAAGATATGTGGACAACTAAATTTAAAACAAATCAATTTTTGCTTAATAGGGGTTATCCAGCATAAGGTGATTTTAGTACGTACCTGGCAGACAGTAATGGACATGCTTAGGAAGGATCTGCGCTTGTCTTGGGGCTAAAATGGCTATGCTGTGAAATTACCATAACACTGTGGTTAGCCTTTTGTGAACTGGGTATTTCCTGTTGAAGTTCATTTTCTCAAACTACACAACCCATAGTTCCTTGTGTGTTAGTGTGAGGTGACTTTCCTCCCTCCCACATATCAGCCACCCCACTTATAGAAACAAACCTGTGCTGCCTTCAATGCAATAGACCAGTGTTTTCTATCCAGGGTACCTCCAGCTGTTGCAGAACGATCTCTCTCCCACCCACCGGTCGCTCCACCCATTGAAGCAGGACAGGCTCCCTTTGCACACCTAACTAGTGATGTCATGTCTCGCCCACACTGCAACCTGGGAAAACCTGAGACCTGAGTAATTTTGTGAGACCACTGTCACACACACACAGGTAGACACTATATTATGAACTAAACTAACTTTACATTTAGCATTTACATTTACCTGTAGCATAGTCAAAAAAAAATCCTGGAATACCCCTTTAACATTTTAACATCCCAAAACCATGGGTAAGAAATATATATAGTTGTCCTTTTGCTCACTACAATCCCAGCTTTAACTCTCTTAGGCATGCTACATTTAGAATATTGCTCCAGGGATTCACATGCATTCAGTGAGGCCAGGAACAGGGTGTAAAGATGGTATACAAATACTCCCTAAAGTAGTATGAAGCAGTCAGGGATCTGTACAGATTAGCAAGTTTCTTCTTAAATATATAAAACCTATTTTTTATTAGTTCTACCAACTACGAGAAAAGTCCTGGACTGAGGGCACAGTATAAAAAGTACAGCTCAAGCAGAGGTAAAAGTTTATCAAAGTCCACAGCTCAACAGTATCAGAATACATGACATAAGGTGGTGTGCACACTATAATCCGGCGTTTCCCCAACCAGGGTGCCTCCAGCTGTTGTGAAACTACAACTCCCAGCATGCCCAGACAGACTTTGGCTGTCCGGGCATGCTGGGAGTTGTAGTTTCACAACAGCTGGAGGCACCCTGGTTGGGGAAACACTGCTATAATCTTTTCAAGGGGTGCTCCCCTGGAAAACTTTTTTTTAAATCAACTCGTGCCAGAATGTTAAACAGATTTGTAAATTACTTAAAATCAATCTGTCCTGTACTCATAAGCTGTTGTATGCTCCACAGGAAGTTCTTTTCTTTTTGAATTTCTTTTCTGTCTGACCACAGTGCTTTCTGCTGACACCTCTGTCCACGTCAGGAACTGTACCAAAGTAGGAGCAGATCCCCATAGCAAACTTATCCTGCTCCGAACTGTTTCTGACATGGACAGAGGTGTCAGCAGAGAGCACTGTGGTCAGACAGAAAGGAAATTCAAGAAGAAAAGAACTTCCTCTGGAGCATACAACAGCTGATAAGTGCTGGAAGAATTAAGATTTTTTAATAGAAGTAATTTACAAAACTGTTTAACTTTCTGGCACAAATTGATAAAAAAATTAAAAAAAATTATATATAATATATGGATTTGCAATGACCTGAAATGAAAGAAAACCTTCAGCACGTTTCGGTTCAGGCCAAAGAATATATATATATGTAAATAAAGCAGCTTTACTGCTGGGCAGCTTCCTAGAATGGATCATAGTGCCTAAGAAAGGAATCACGAAGAGTAGTGAACCCACGATAAAGCACTCATGTATAAGGTGCCATTGTCTATGCCCCAAACCATCAGAGCTATATAGTGGACAGGACAAGAAATAATACAGAACATTCAAGGGAAGGAAAAACACAAATACAGTTTGCAGGCATTGTGTGCACAGGGCTGTACCAGGATATAGACCTAGACAAACCACATAATATCTTCCCCAAAAGCTTATGACACAGAAATTTAAATATGAAAGAATTCTTAAAATCAGGATTAGCAAGATGTAGTACACAAAGCCCTATAGTAACATATCTGACCTATACTAAAATGTTATGTATTTACAGGAAGTCCATTACATGTACCTTTTTGATTTTTACATAACTTTTAAGGATAAGCTGTCACGTGTATATATAGACTAACAGTATTTATGTTTATGTTATATAAAATTTTTCACCAGTTTTCTCTTATTTTCAGTTGTCCCTGAGCTGATGAGTGAAGGATAACATTTGTTGTGTATCCCATATGATGTATACACACACAGAGGAGGAGGATTCTAATCACCTATAATCTTTATTTAGCACACTTGAGAACAGCAGCAGCATGGAGGACATTATAGAGCAGTGTAAGCAGTGAATTCAGCATTGGGGTAAGGTTTGCTGAAATTACCTGCAGTTTCTGTCTGCCTTTGTCTCACGGCTACTCTCTTCCCACCTACTGTCTCCATAGACTTCTATGGGCAGCTGTAACTGGATAGTTCAGTGATGTGAATAATGAGTGTAAGGGGTTGGGAACAGATTAGCCAGATAAAAGGAAAAAGCAGCATTTTCATCGAATAAGATACATTGCAAAGTTTCTTATATAGGCTTGTACCGCTGATTTATGCAAACCTTGTTAAAACCAGTAGTACCTATTTAACCTGTTCAGGACGGCGGGCGTATCCATACACCCCTGTTTCAAAGTCCTTAAAAGGACTGAGGGCGTATGGATACGCCCGTGGGAATTCCGGTCCCCGCCGCTAGCCGGTTGGGGACCGGACCGGGATGCCTGCTGAAATCATTCAGCAGGCATCCCGGCACATCGCCGAGGGGGTTCCTGAGACCCCCCCATGTCGACGATCGGAGAAAATCGCATGTCAATTCAGACATGCGATTTACTCCTATTCTGGGCTGATCGGGTCTCTGGTGACCCGATCACCTGGAAAATAGGGATGATCAGAGCTGTCAGTGAAAGCCCTGATCATCCTGAGGGATAGGAGCAAGATTGCAGTGCTGCGATCTCCTCCTATCCCCTGCCATTAGTCAGAACTGAGTTCTGACCAATGGCAGTGCACGACAGGAGGGTTTCCATGGAAACCCCCCGCTCTGCCCACCCCTGGATGTCGGGCAGAACGGGGGGAGAAGATGGCGGCCGGTACCTGGAAAGAAGATGCCGTGGGGACCGCCGATCATCGCTGGAGACTGCGGAGATCAGCGGCGCGACGGTGGGGGGTGAAGGAAGGGGGCAGTAAGCGATATTTACTGCTGCCTTCCTAGTGGTTGCCAAACTGCAACTCCCAGCATGCCCAGACAGCCAAGGGCTGTCTGGGCATGCTGGGAGTTGTAGTTTGGCAACATCTGGAGGGTCACAGTTTGAAGACCACTATTACAGTGGTGCCCAAACGGTGGCCCTCCAGATGTTGCCAAACTACAACTCAGTATGCCTAGACTGCCCAGGCATGCTGGGAGTTGTAGTTCTGTAACATCTGTCCCTTCAGATTTTGCAATTTTCATGAAAATTTTGAAAATTGCTGCTATACTTTGAAGCCCTCTCATTTTTTCTAAAAGTAAAAACAAGTCCATTTTATGATGCCAACATAAAGTAGACATATTGTATTTGTGAATCAATATAAAAGTTATTTGGAATATCAATTTTCCTAACAAGCAGAGAGTTTCAAAGTTAGAAAAATGCTACATTTTCATGAAATTTGGGGATTTTTCACCAAGAGGGGATGCAAGTAACGCCGAAAATTTACCACCAAAATAAAGTAGAACATGTCATGAAAAAACAATCTCGGAATCAGAATATTCGGTAAAAGCATCTTAGAGTTATTAATACTTAAAGTGACGGTGGTCAGAATTGCGAAAAAGGGCTCAGTCCTTAAGGGGTTAAACTTATTACTGTTTGGTCAAGAGCAGCCAATAGGTTACGTAGGTAGAGAGGTTACCTAAATAGTGGTTTGGCAGGCTATGTAGTGAACACAGGTGTCCATCTGATCCCATAAGCATGTGCAGACATTGATGAAGCATTGATATTTTTTACATTTAGGGTAGGGCCACACATAGCACATCTAGAGCCTATTACACAACGGATGCACAGACAGCAGTCACGAGAGCTCCCTACTGTGGCCAAGTAGCTCTGTGTGTCTGCTCGAAGTGGCATATTTCCACTGCCCATCACTGTGTCTGTAGCAGGGAGCTCGCTCTCGTGACTGCTGTCGGCACATCCACAGGGTGGAAATACGCTGCGGATGTGCTGCATGTGGCCTTACCATTACTAAGAAATAATAGTGTTACAATGACATTTTGTTACAGCAGTGGTCCCCAACCCAGTCTGAAAGGCCTACCAATATTTAGTATTTTTTTTTCAGTTACAGGGAGAAATATCAAATCCTGGACTATTTGTGGGCCTGAAGGACTGGGTTGGGGAGCACTGTATTAGGAGTTTAACGTTCTTGCCCTATTCAAGAAAAAAACAAACTGGTTAGCTCCTATGTACCTGCATCGGAGGTCATCTTCAGTAAAAAAAAAAAATATTGAATGAAGTTCACAAATCACAAAGCTGTATAAACAAGTAGTTTATCAAATAAATTGCAATAGAAATAGTTCAACACACAGATGTACTGGCATTTTCACTAAAATAGTAAGTACAGACCGAATGTAAAGTGACAGCAGGAAAGAATTGTTTGGCGTACTGGCTCTAAAAAGCCTCCAGGTATATACTGTGTCAATGTGACCTGTCCCTTCTGTGACAAGAAAACACATTTCAATAGTTCAATGGGAGCTGAAAGGGCTTAGTTTAGATATCCATTCACAAGAGCAGTCTCTGTTACATCACACATGGGTCATCCCGACCCTAAATCTTTAATAAAACAATAATTTACTGGCCAAGCGATAACTCAACAAGCTTAGTAGAAATCTAGAAACTGGAGGAGATATGCGGAATATACATGGAAAACGTATCTTTAAGTAAAGACTCTTAAAATATAAAAATGACGGGGAGGGGGGGGGGGTATATCTTATCTGGGTCATCCTGGGTAAGCCAATTCCTGCTGCTTTCTATACTTACCCTCATACAACATATGCAGGGTTTAAAGGGGTTTTACGAGATTTTATTGATGGCCTATGCTCAGGATAAGCTGTCAATAGCTATTCTGCATATACCGTATACAACACCTAGTATCATTGGGGGTCTCAGTAATCCAAATGCACTGTGGGCAACTCATGTTTTTCATGTACTCGTTTTTAAAAAGTCCCTTCACTTGGTGTTCAGTCAGTGCAGTTACACATTTAAGGGGAACTCTGGTGGAAACAAGTAAAAAACAAAATGTTTTCTAATCAACTGGTGCCTGAAAGTTAAACAGATTTGTAAATTACTTCTATTAAAAAATCTTAATCCTTCCAGTACTTATTAGCTGATGTATAAAAGACATTTGTGAATTTCTTTCCTGTCTGACAACAGTGCTCTCTGCTGACACCTCTGTCCATGTCAGGAACTGTCCAGATTAGAATCATATCCCCATTGAAAGCCTCTCCTGCTCTGGACATTTCCTGACACGGACCAAGGTGTCAGCAGAGCACTGTACTATATCTGTAGTATACAGCAGTTGATAAGTACTAGAAGGGTTAAGATTTTTTAATAGAAGTGATTTACAAATCTGTTTAACTTTCTTGCACCAGTTCATTTGAAAACAATTTTTTTTTCCACCGGAGTTTCCCTTGACAGAGTCAAAATCATTTTATATGTTGAAGATCTTGGCAAAACATTAACCTTTCTAATATACTTCATAAGAAAATGTTATTTCCTTTTTATATCATAGTGCTTTTAAAAAAAACTGGGGTTCCTCTGCGCAATCCGTGGGGAATAGATTGACGCGGAGCCAGATGTTAAAATCGTGAGTTCATTTATTGGTATTGCCTAGACAAAGACTCATTTCGAGACCAAAGCGGTCTCTTTTTCAATGTTAAAAATGACTTGTCCTCTGTGCTCTCTCCTGTCTGATAGGAGAGAGCACAGAGGAGTGCCGGGCGCGAGCACAGAGGAGTGCCGGGCGCGAGCACAGAGGAGTGCCGGGCGAGAGCACAGAGGAGTGCCGGGCGAGAGCACAGAGGAGTGCCCGGCGAGAGCACAGAGGAGTGCCCGGCGAGAGCACAGAGGAGTGCCCGGCGAGAGCACAGAGGAGTGCCCGGCGAGAGCACAGAGGAGTGCCCGGCGAGAGCACAGAGGAGTGCCCGGCGAGAGCACAGAGGAGTGCCCGGCGAGAGCACAGAGGAGTGCCCGGCGAGAGCACAGAGGAGTGCCCGGCGAGAGCACAGAGGAGTGCCCGGCGAGAGCACAGAGGAGTGCCAGACGACAGGCGAGAGCACAGAGGAGTGCCAGACGACAGGCGAGAGCACAGAGGAGTGCCAGACGACAGGCGAGAGCACAGAGGAGTGCCAGACGACAGGCGAGAGCACAGAGTGCCAGACGACAGGCGAGAGCACAGAGGAGTGCCAGACGACAGGCGAGAGCACAGAGGAGTGCCAGAGGACAGGCGAGAGCACAGAGGAGTGCCAGACGACAAGCGAGAGCACAGAGGAGTGCCAGACGACAAGCGAGAGCACAGAGGAGTGCCAGACGACAAGCGAGAGCACAGAGGAGTGCCAGACGACAGGCGAGAGCACAGAGGAGTGCCAGACGACAGGCGAGAGCACAGAGGAGTGCCAGACGACAGGCGAGAGCACAGAGGAGTGCCAGACGACAGGCGAGAGCACAGAGGAGTGCCAGACGACAGGCGAGAGCACAGAGGAGCGCCAGACGACAGGCGAGAGCACAGAGGAGCGCCAGACGACAGGGCAGAGCACAGAGAAGCGCCATCAGACAGGGCAGAGCACAGAGGAGCGCCATCAGACAGGGCAGAGCACAGAGGAGCGCCATCAGACTGGAGATGGTACAGAGGAGTGCTAGCCCACCCTCATTTACCGGACTTTGTCCATGCCTGTGCTTCAGCTTGGACAAAGCCATGATTTTATAAGCCATGATTTCTATAAAAATGAAAAAAAAAAAATCTTAAAGTATATTAGAAAGGTAAAATTTTTGCCAAGATGAGTATTATGGCCTACATTCAGGGGATTACATTGGGATAATTATTGATGTATGGGCTAGCACATAAAGCAGCATACATCAATCAGGTTTTTTTTTTTTTTTTTTTTTTTTTTTTTAAACAACTGCTCTGAGCTGTCAGGTTTTCAAGCTCAAATCCACCACATTTTATGTTTAAGCATTAGTAAAATATGTTGGTATTTTTTTATGTTGGGGACATGCCCCTTTTTTTGAGGGCTACACAATACATATATATACATTATTAAAGGGGTACTCCGGTGAAAACCTTTTTTCTTTTAAATCAACTGGTGCCAGAAAGTTAAACATATTTGTAAATTAATTCTATTAAAAAAATCTTAATCCTTCCAGTACTTATTAGCTGCTGAATGCTACAGAGGAAATTCCTTTCTTTTTGGAACACTGATGACATCACAACCACAGTGCTCTCTGCTGACATCTGTCCATTTTAGCAACCGTGCATAGCAGGTGTATGCAAAGGGAAGCATGGTGGCTCAGTGGTTAGCTCTCTGCCTTGCAGTGCTGGGGCCTTGGGTTCAAATCCCACTAAGGACAACAATAAATAAAGAGTTATTATTATTATTATGACGTCAGCAAAGAGCACTGTGCTCGTGATGTCATCAGAGAGAATTCCAAAAAGAAACTAATTTCCTCTGTAGTATTCAGCAGCTAATTAGTACAGGAAGGATTAAGATTTTTTAATAGAAGTAATTTATGTTTAACTTTCTGGCACCAGTTGATTTAAAAGAAAAGAGGTTTTCACCGGAGTACCCCTTTAAAGGGGTTATCCTGTAATAGAATAGCAGGATGGATTTCTTTCAATAACGACCCCACACCTTTCCTCAGGGTGTGTGTGGTATTACAACTGAGCTGGAATACCACACACAAAAAGTGGCGCTTTCTTTTTTGGCCATATTTTTGGCATTTGACTAAACCTGTGTCATGTTGACCAGACATGTCAAAAGTTTAGATCAAACCATGTTTTAGTGCAGAGATCCATTGAGACCAGGGCCTCTAGCAGAGTAAAGTGTACACCTCTATCCCAGATTGTCAAATTCGACCCTTCTGCTGTATAAATCTACAGATTAAAAGAGGTCTCAGGAGTGAGACCCGCTTTGATCTAAAGTCTGGACATCATCTCAATAGTTCATTTAAATGACTAACCCCTTGGCTAACAGAATGTAATATCAAACATTTAGTGCAAGGGTATCAAAAAGATCATCACTTGGCTTAAAACAAAAAAAACAAAAAAACTAAAACAGTCAGGTGCCCTGTTTTTATTCTGTCCAATAAATGTGTCTTTTCGGCATCAGTATTTACACGTCTGTTGTCATGGCAGTGTCCGGCATCTGGGCGTTGAGACTATGGAGAAATCTGCTCATAAGAAGATCAGCCTTAAGCTGGCAGAGCGAGACCCTCACAACAGTCTAAATATTTACCCTGATCCATGTGATCGACATCTCCAGCTCTCTCTCTTAGTAACTGCATTGTACGTTCATCTGCTTTCTCATTTATGTCCGACACATTTGGGGAGAGTTATCAAAACCTGTGCAGAGGAAGAGTGGTGTAGTTGCCCATAGCAACCAATCAGATTGCTTCTTTCATTTTCCACAGGCCTCTTTCGAGGCCTGTGGAAAATGAAAGAAGCAATCTGATTGGTTGCTATGGGCAACTGCACCACTCTTCCTCTGCACAGGTTTTGATAAATCTCCCCCATTGTTCCACATGTATTGAGGTGAAATCCAATTCTAAACCCAAAAAAGAAACAACTCTCTCACAAGAGACAATTGTGCACAGAACTTTATGTCCATTTAGCACCAAGATGGACCTGATACAATGAAATTCACAGATGTTTAAATATATGAGCAAGAAACCAAATCCCCTCCAACACCCATTTACCAGCATTGAACAGTCGGTGTTCAGAAGGGAATAGTAATGGAAAAGACAAGTAGTCTGATTTCTCTTAGCATGAGCTCACAATATTATGGGGTGCGCACACTAACAGGGCTTGACAAATTTTTTAGGAATCTAGAAGCCACAGAAAAGTTAGAAGCCAGGGTGCCGCCCAACATGTAAACGTGAAGTCATACGATCAGTCATTACTGTCCCCTCATCTCCAGTGTTACAGTCATTACTGTCCCCTCTTCCCCCCCCCATGTCAATTACTGTCCCCTCATCCCCCCCCCCCCATGTCAATTACTGTCCTTTCATCTCCCCACCGTCAGTTACTGTCCCCTAATCTCCCCATGTGTCAGTTATTATTCCCCCCTTGTCAGTTATTACTGTCCCCTAATCTTCCCACGTGTCCGTTATTACTGTCCCCTAATCTTCCCACGTGTCCGTTATTACTGTCCCCTAATCTTCCCACGTGTCCGTTATTACTGTCCCCTAATCTTCCCACGTGTCCGTTATTACTGTCCCCTAATCTTCCCACATGTCCGTTATTACTGTCCCCTAATCTTCCCACATGTCCGTTATTACTGTCCCCTAATCTTCCCACGTGTCAGTCACTGTCCCCTCATCTTTAAATGAAAAGATTGAATGTTTTATTTACCTCAGACCCCGTTCCCACGTAGATCCCTGTTCTGCATCCATTGTCCACTATTGGACACCTTTGGTCGGCGCTCCTGTGTACAGCAGGGAATGTTGGTGCTCTGGGGGTCATGTGTCTGCCTCAACCTTACCGCGACGCTCCTTACAAAAGTGCCACCACTGAGGCCACTGATTGGAGCACCGACTGCAGGCAGGATGGGTAAACCGTACAGGAATGTAATTTTTTTTTTTTTAATGAATATTCCTTCAAAAGGGCTGACAAAACCTGGGCGCCACAAGGAAATTCTTAGTCACCGTGGCTACTAAGGATTTTTGACGCTCATTTACAGTCCATATGGTTACATTTTACTCAAACTGTCTTAAAGACATTTTGTAGGATATCCTTTAGCATAAGGATCAGACTGAGTCCTGGGGGAAAAAAAAAATATCACAAGAGGTTTTACAAAGAAGGTTTTCCTGATTTTGTCAGACATGATGTTTTTGAGTTTTTTTTTATCTCCTCGCCTTCCAATAGACATAACTCTTATTTTTCCATCTAAAGACCAGTTTTATTTATTTTATTTTTTTGCATCACCCATTGTACTTTGTAATGACATCACTCCAATGTACAGTGAAAAACTATTTGTAGGGCAAAATTTTAAACAAACCCACCATTTTGCAAATTTTGAGGGCTTCCGTTTCTACCCAGTGCGCCTTTTGGTAAAAATGACACATTATCTTTATTCTGTAGGTCCATATAATTAATAGAATACCCAATTTATATAGGTTTAGTTTTTACTACTTTTATTAAAAAAAAATATCTAACTTTTTGTATTAAAATGAGTATGCTGAAAATTGTCCACTTATGACCCCTATAAAACTTTTTTAATTTTCCGCATATAGGGATGTACGAGGGCTCATTTTTTGCGCTGTGATCTGCAGCTTTTATCGGGATCATTTTTATTTTGATGGCACCTTTTGATCACGTTTTATTCTTTTTTTTTCTAGTATATGAAGTGACCAAAAACTTGCATTTCTGGACTGGGTTAAAGGGGTATTCCATGAATTTTTTTTATTTGACTATGCTACAGGGGCTGTAAAGTTAGTGTAGTTCATAATATAGTTTCTGTACCTGTGTGTGACGGTTTTCTCACAATTCTTCTGTGATTTTCACCCCAATATTTATTTTTACCAGCATACAAAATGACCGTTGTCTCAGATTTTTCCCAGGTTGCAATGCGGCCGAGACCTGACTCACTAGTCAGCTGATGACAGGGAGCCTGTCTGCTTCAATGGGTGGAGGGATCGCTTGGTGGGAGAGAGATCAATCTGCAACTAATGCAACAGCTGTAGGCACCCTGATTGAAAACCACAGGTTTTTTGAATGGATGCAGTTCATTTATGTTTCAATGGGTGGGGTGGCTGATGTGTGGGAGGGAGGAAAATGGAATTGTGGGATTTGTAGTCAAAAAAAGAAAAGTCAAACAGGAAATACAAGTTCACAAACAGCTAGCCACAGTGTTATGGTAATCTCACAGCATAGCCATTTAGCCCCAAGACAAGCGCAGATCCTTCCTAATCATGTCCATTACTGCCTGCCAGGTACGTACTAAAATCACCTTATGGTAGAGAACCCCTTTAATAATTATTTGCATCACTTTGTGATTCAGTTTAGCCAAGTTACTTTTTATTTAATAATAAAAAAAAAACCTGCATGTCACCAGCACGTACCACACCTTCTCCAGCATTACATGCACCATTGGCTATACTTGTTGCATAATACTAACCACACGGAATAAGCCAATACTGACACACAAGTACCGATGTCACTTTCCAGTCATTGGAGAAAAGCTTTCTAAAAGTTTAGATAGTAAAAAGGTGCACAACAAAACAACCTGAACTAACAAACATCTGAGTTATTCTCACCAGTTCATACAATGCACTACTGCCTGCGTACGAGGAGACACTTACCTGCATGGTCATCAGAACCATCTGGCCACTTTACTGCGCAGATATGAAACCTGTGCAGCTGGGAATTTGCATGTTGCTTTGCTTCGCTACAATGGGCACAGATGCTATGAAACCACATTGAGAGTCCCCTACATCAGTGTTTTCCAAAACAGAGTGTCTCCAGCTGTTGCAAAACTACAACTCCCAGCATGCCCGGACAGCCTTCGGCTGTCCGGGCATGCTGGGAGTTGTAATTTTGCAACAGCTGGAGACACACTGTTTGGAAAAAAACTGCCTCACATGGTAGTGATAAGAGTCAACTTTTGCAGATCGGGAGGCGGACACTTATTTCAGCAACCTGAAGACTACAGGAAGCTGCTCCCCGCCGCGCTGGGATTTTACACTCAGAGGCTTAGCGTCCATTTGGCATTATTTTCGAGCGTATCTTTTGACTGCAAAGACAGGCTCACATAAATTGCCGTTCGGCCTGTTCACTTTCCTTTAAAAGCTTAACAGTGTATATCTTTTAAAAACAAAATTGCAACAATTTACGACTTTAGAAGGGAGGCAAAACAAAGCTACCATCTGCCTTAGATTCTGAGAAGTAGATTGTCCAGCTCCTCATTCCCATACAAACATAGAATTGGGGGAAAAAAAAAAGGTTAAAAAAATAAATAAATAAATAAGTTTGGGATACTCACCTGCCTGATCCCCCTCCCCAATTGGCATTCCAACAGAGCCTGAGTCCACTTCCTGGTGACATCAATATGAGGTTTGGAGGGGTGCACTGACAGCATAACAAATGGGTAAGAACAGCTTTTGTAGCAATGTGGGATAATGGAGGTGGTTTTTGCACCTTATAGATAAGTGTCTTTCCTCAGTAGGGAGTAGTGACTATCACCCCTATAGAGCATAATTATAGCCATAGTCAGGCAGTGGTAACAGCTGTTACTCCCACGAGCACAAATTGTATATGAAATTATTTATCACCTTTCTCCTGTGTGCACTTTAAATCAGTGCTGTGGAATTTTTTCACCAAACACTTATTATATATTGTTATATATTTAAATGAGTTCAGTATTGTGAGAAAATTAAGATTGTATTTTTATTCAAATACGGTCAGTTTGCCTCTAATTTTCTATGGTATACAAATATTGTTGCATAGAGCAACAAAATATTAAAATATAATATATATATATATATATATATATATATATATATATATATATATATATATTAGAACTATAGTGTCCCTATTTAGTAGGGGTGTGAATCGCCAAGAATTTGGCAATACGATTCGAATCGCGATACCAGTGTGGCGATTCGATATATCGCGATACCATCTAGGTGACGATACATCACCCACCTGGGAGAATTCATAGATCCCAATAGACGCCGCTGTCAGCTATCACAGCGGCGATCTAGTAGTCCAACGCGCACTTTTCTCATTTTATCCCGTCCGGGCTGCAAAATAAAAGAAAACGCACTCTCTCTTACCTGCCAACGAGCCCCCGGAGCTCCGGTACACTCCGGTACAGGTGTTCTGTCCCGCAGCGATGTCCCGCCTCGGCCAGTGATAGGCTGAAGCCCCGTGTGACGTGCCGGGTTAACAGGAAGTAAGAAGAATACAGCCCGGGGACCGAACACCTGTACCGGAGCTCCGGGGGCTCGTTGGCAGGTAAGAGAGTGCGTTTTCTTTTATTTTGCAGCCCGGACGGGATAAAACGAGAAAAGTGCACGCCGGAGTACTCCTTTAATAGCCAGCCGCGGCGATCGCCACATGCTGGCTATTAGCGGCGGCCCCCTGCTACTGAGAACAGCCAGGGGCTGCAGAGTATGGAGCGGGCACGAGTCCGGAGCCCGCTCCATACACAATGCAGAGCACCGCATGCTGGATACTAGCGGCGGTGATGCATCAGCTGCCCCCAGCTACTGAAATCAGCCGGGGGTCGCAGAGTACGGAGCGGGCACGAGTCAGAGCCCGCTCCATACACAATGCAGAGCACCGCCGTGTCAGATCCGGCCTGCCCCACTCGACAAATGTGGAACTTTTATCTCCTAATGCCCAGGACATGCTGTTCCAGGCATCAGGAGATACAAATTCGATTTTTTCTTACATCCCTACTATTTAGGGTTTGTATATTCTGCCAATAGGATTTATCTATGGTCTTAAACCTTAATATCTTAGGTATATATTGTGGGCGTTTTTTTTTTTCTTTTCTGTATTTCAAAGTACATGTGCACTGCATGGATGTGGCGTACATGTGCAGCAAGTGTAAGGGTGGGTTCACACGACCGGAGTCAAACGCTGACTCAGGTTGTCTCATTTCTTTTTCCCCATATACGGTTTTCTGACCAGACCAAAAACTGTGGTATACCATGGTTTTAGGTCCGGTCAGAAAACCGTATACGAGGCAAAAATGACGGATCCGGCTGGGATATGGGAGCGGACGGTTTTCGCCCCTCCCAACTGGATCCAGCACCCATACATGCTGGTATCGCTTAAAAACAAAACACTATTGCCGCCTCAATAGTGTTTTGTTTTTAAGCGATACCAGTGTGTTACCTTTCATATGACTAGCCACTGCAGGGCTAACTTTTTGGAGAAATGGTGGATACTATTCTCTTTATTTTGATACTATAAGCACTAGGTACACCCGGTATCAGTTTTAAAATTTTTCAGTTTTGGGACCTTTTACCTGTATCGAATAAAAGTTAAAACCATACAACAACATAAGGCAGTGCCCATCTGTGTAGCTGACTGGAAGATCCTCTATTACTGAAGCACATACCCTTATTGGCTGTCCAGTACCACCTCTATATTACAGTATCATGCACATGCATTGTACTGTGCTGGGATGAGCTGTTCCTTTGGACTCCAGATGAGGGCAGCTCTATTTTATTTTCCTGTATTGTATTGTAGTATACAGGTGACCAAAGAAGCTCCTGTCCTCAACATATCCATTCTGAAATATTTCTAATAAAAAAAAAAAAAAAAAAAAAAAACAACAATAAAAAAAGCAAGTAAAAAAAATATGTGAGCTCTACTGTTTTTACAGCTTACACTTCTCGGTTAAGATATTAGAGGAAGGGCGCATTGCACTATATTGCTGTCTCATATCCTCCATTAAAAAGGAAAATGTACTTGAACCACCCAGTGCAACTCCAAGGACAATACACTTGGGATTCCTGAAACACCTATGATCAGAGTTCTCATGTCTGGGGACAACACCTAGGTAGTCTAAAGTCACAATTTTGTCATCTTTTTTCAAATCGCGGTGAAAAAGCTACTACTGAAACCGCCCACATTTTTATAACTTAATCACTGGCAATCATCGTTAAAAGAAGTTTCTATGACCAATATGAACAACAGGAAGAACTGGAGACAATAAATATGGACAATTAAAGGGGTACTCCACTGAATAACAATTGTTTTAAAATCAAGTGGTTCCAGAAAGTTAAACAGATTTGTCAATTACTTATATTAAAAATCTTAATCCTTCCAGTACTTATTAGCTGCTGTATGCTCCAAAGGAAGTTATGTAGATCTTTTCTGTCTGACCACAGTGCACTCTGCTGACACCTCTGTCTGTGTCAGGAACTGTCCAGAGTAGGAGCAAATCCCTATAGAGAAGCTCTCCTGCTCTGGACAAGTTGAGGTAAAGCTCAGAGACAGGACTGTGTCGAAAAACTGATCTAGAGAGGTACAATAACTTTTCTGCTGCACTGAGAGCACAAAGACCTCTATAATTCTTCAATGGAAAGAAGTTTGGAACAACCAGAACTCGGCATAGAGCTGGCTGCCCCATCACACTAAATAATCCGGGGAGAAGGGTCTTCGAAAGGTGAACAAGAACCAAATGGTCACACTGGCTAAGCTTCAAACATCCTGTGGGCAGATGGGAAAAGACCCCAAGTGGTCAGCCATTACTACAGCACTCCACTATTCTGGGCTTTATGGTAGAGTGTTTAGAAAGAAGCCTCTCCTCAAAAGCCGCCTGGAGTTAAAGGGGTCCTCTACTCCTAGACATCTTCTCCCCTATCCAAAGGATAGGGGAAAAGATGTCTGATCACGGGGGTCCAGCCGCTGGGGACCCCTGCGATCTCCCTGCTGCACCTGGCGTTCGTTTAGAGTATCGGGTGGCGCCCTCTCACCCCCTCGCATAGACTTGCATTGAGGGTGTGGCCGTGATGTCACAAGCCTCCGCCCTCCATTGTTAGTCATCCGGCACAGAGTGAAGTACGTTCCGTGCACCGGATGTCTACGGTGCCGCAGCAGAGATCGCGTTTGTTCCCGGGGGCGGGACCCCTGCGATCAGACATCTTATCCCCTATGCATGAGATAGGAGATAAGATGTCTAGGGGTGGAGTACCCCATTAACCAAAAAAAAAAAAAAAAACACACCTAAAAGGTCTCAGACTATAGAAACTAAGATTCACTGGTCTAAAGCTTTACAACCTCAATTCTAAGCCTCATGTCAGGAGGAGACCATGCACTGCTCATCACCTGCCCAATACCAGCCCTACAGTGACGCGTGGCGGTGACAGCATCATGCTGTGGGGTGTTTTTTAATTGCTGCGACAGAAAGACGGATCAGGGTTAAAAGGAAAGATGAATGAAAAGCTGATCCAGAGCGAAATGGACTTCAGACTGGACCAAAGTTTCACCTTCCAACAAGACAATTGGGTCGAGATTTATCAAAATTTATCAGAGTGCCTCTTTCATTTTTCACAGGTCTCTTCAAAAATGAAAGACGCGATCTAAATTGTTTGCCATGGGCTACTGCACCACTCTTCTTCTGCACAGGTTTTGATAAATCTCCCCCAATGACCCAAAGCACACAGCAGCGGCTTAGGGACAAATCTGTGAATGTCCTTGAGTGGCCCAGTCAGAGCCCTGACAAACCCAACTGAACATCCATGAATAGACCTGAAAATGGCTTCAACCGACGGTCCCCGTCCAACTTGACAGAGCTCGAAAGGATCTGCAGAGAAGAATGGCAGGAAAGCTCCTAATCCAGGTGTGGAAACTTGGTGGTATTGTCCCCAAGACTGGAGGCTGTAAGATGCTTCAACCAAGCACTGCATAAAGGGTCCGAATACTTATGTCAATGCTATTTTATTTTTATTTCCCCCTTTTTTAAAGAATTTGCAAAAGTCTCATTATGGGGTATTGAGTGTAGAAAAAATTTTTGTCGAATTTTGCACAAGGCCACAAAGTAAAATGTAAAAAAAGTGAGAGGGTCTGAACTTTGAAATGCGCAGTATGATATGCTGTACAGTACACAGATTTAATGGATCCAGGCAGAGCGGGGAATATTGAGGAGGCAGGAGAGCGCGGCTCACCACCGCCATTGTGCAGTAGAACTAGAAGTATGAAGACCTATAACTCCTGCAATACTTCATCAATTCACTTAAGTGACCCCTTCATTGTAATGCTGTTCGCCCGCACTATGAACCTGAATATTGGGTTTAATGCAGATAAACAGGATGTAAGTTTCTCTTTAAAGGGGTACTCCGGTGAAAAACATGTTATCCCCTATCAAAAGGATAGGGGATAAGATGTCTGATCGCCGGCGTGGCATCCCGGTCATCCGTGCACGGAACGAAATCTGCTCCGTGCCAGATGACTGGCGACTACAGCCGCGGCGCCTCCTTCATTCAGGTCTATAGGAGGAGGTGTGACAGCTACATACTAGCCACCACACCCTCCTCCCATAGACATGAATGAGGGGGCGTGACGTCACGAACACTGAAGCTATACGCTTCCGTGTTCTGGACCCCGCTGCTGCCGGCCCGAAGATTGCGGGGGTCCCCAGCAGTGGGACCCGCGTGATCTAACATCTTATCCACTATCTTTTTGATAGGAGATAAGATGTTTATCGCTGAGTACCCCATTAACTATAAACAATGCTCTTTACGGGACAAAACGTGAGTAAAAAAAAATAAAAAAATAAAAAATCAGTAAACTACGCAACATGTGACATGACTTGATAAAAATATGACATTAAAAAAAAGAAGAAAAAAAAAAAGAAAATTTAAAATAGGCGCTGTATACAGTACAGCCTTTTATTTGGTCGCTGCCCCTTTAAAGGGGTACTCCGGTGAAAACCTTTTTTCTTTTAAATCAACTGGTGGCAGAAAGTTAAACATATTTGTAAATTACTTCTATTAAAAAAAATCTTAATCCTTCCTGTACTTATTAGCTGCTGAATACTACAGAGGAAATTATTTTCTTTTTGGAATGCTCTCTGATGACATCACAAGCACAGTGCTCTCTGCTGACGTTATTATAATAATAATAACACTTTATTTATTGTTGTCCTTAGTGGGATTTGAACCTAAGTCCCCAGCACTGCAAGGCAGCAGTGCTAACCACTGAGCCACCATGCTGCCCTTAGTATACATCTGCTGTGCATGGTTGCTAAAATGGACAGAGATGTCAGCAGAGAGCACTGTGCTCGTGATGTCATCAGTGTTCCAAAAAGAAAGGAATTTCCTCTGTAGCATTCAGCAGCTAATAAGTACTGGAAGGATTAAGATTTTTTAATAGAAATATTTTTAATTACAAATATGTTTAACTTTCTGCCACCAGTTGATTTAAAAGAAAAAAGGTTTTCACCGGAGTACCCCTTTAATACATGTGCCTGGTATTTTAGGAACCACAAAATAAATATGCAACAGCGATTATAATTTGAAAGAACAGATTTCAGCTTGGCAAATAGAGGCATGGGGGCAAGGAGGGGCAGCAGGGATCAATGCTGTGCTATCCACAGCCAGTCACACACCGGTCCCAGGAACGATTCACAGGAGATTAAGGCTGGATTTCCCTTGAGCTCCTTACAGCGATGGTACTTTCTGGTTTTTCTTTGTTACTGTAGATTTGTTGATGAAGGTTCCTGACTAGAGATGAGTGAACTTACAGTAAATTTGATTCGTCACGAACTTCTCAGCTCGGCGGTTGCTGACTTTTCCTGCATAAATTAGTTCAGCTTTCCGGTGCTCCGGTGGGCTGGAAAAGGTGGATACAGTCCTAGGAAAGAGTCTCCTAGGACTGTATCCACCTTTTCCAGCCCATGGGAGCACCTGAAAGCTGAACTCATTTATGCAGGAAAAGTCAGCAACCGCCGAGCCGAGAAGTTCGTGACGAATCGAATTTACTGTAAGTTCGCTCATCTCTATTCCTGACCATAAGCGATACAATGGGAGCTGCTGGAATGGTCGTTTCTAGAGATGAGCGAACTTACAGTAAATTCGATTCGTCACGAACTTCTCGGCTTAGCAGTTGATGACTTATCCTGCATAAATTAGTTCAGCCTTCAGGTGCTCCGGTGGCTGGAAAAGGCGGATACAGTCCTAGGAAACAGTCTCCAGCCCACCGGAGCACCTGAAAGCTGAACTAATTTATGCAGGATAAGTCCTCAACTGCCGAGCAGAGACGTTCATGACGAATCGAATTTACTGTAAGTTCACTCATCTCTAGTCATTTCCTCAGAGTCCATTCCAGATAGCATACCATAACTGCTTTGAATACAAGGGAACAAGAAATCCCAAATCCAACACTCACGGTAATCCAACTAACCATTTAGAAGCATTACAAAAAGTTTTACACAATGATCGCAACGGTTTTGTGGGTTTGTATGAGGATTGTGAGGCCTAGCACATCAAGAGCACTGCAACACTCTGTACTATCCCACATCCTTGCTAGAAGCCAGAGGGACCCCATTATAAATCAACGTGGCCTGTTGGGAGTTGTGTAGACCCATTGTACAATAGATTTGGGCAGTGTTGTGGCTTTTTTAAATTTTTTGTTAAAAATGGAGATCATGAAACCGATGTGTTCGGAGGCTATTTTTGGCAGTTTTTTTTTTTTATTTTAATATTCAGCAATGCGTGTATACTCCTGACTAGAGATGAGCGAACTTACAGTAAATTCGATTTGTCACGAACTTCTCGGCTCGGCAGTTGATGACTTTATCCTGCGTAAATTAGTTCAGCTTTCAGGTGCTCCGGTGAGCTGGAAAAGGTGGATACAGTCCTCGGAAAGAGTCTCCTAGGACTGTCCACCTTTTCCAGCCCACCAGAGCACCTGAAAGCTGAACTCATTTATGTAGGAAAAGTCAACTGCTGAGCCGAGAAGTTTGTGACGAATCGAATTTA
Source organism: Hyla sarda (assembly GCF_029499605.1). Lineage (NCBI taxonomy): Eukaryota > Metazoa > Chordata > Amphibia > Anura > Hylidae > Hyla > Hyla sarda. The sequence goes on from NC_079190.1 coordinate 78,731,131, forward strand.
CTGTAAGTTCGCTCATCTCTACTCCTGACTGGAAGGCAGACTGACTATTTACAACCTGTTGCAAAGGAAAGAGTTTATCTGTAAGTTTACCCTCCTTAGGGTCCATGCACACTACAAAATCTCCTCCCAGATAAACTCCGGGCGGAGATCCCCGAATTAGTTTGTGCAAGGACTACCCAGACATTGCCGGCAATGTATTCCACTCTGTATTCTGCCGAAAGAAAGAACTGGTAAAGCAGTGTTTCCCAACCAGGGGGCCTCCAGCTGTTGCAAAACTACAACTCCCAGCATGCCCGGACAGCCTTTGGCTGTCCGGGCATGCTGGGAATTGTAGTTTTGCAACAGCTGGAGGCACCCTGGTTGGAAAACAGTGGTAGAGGTTTGGAATGACAGCTCTACTGTTCTCATGACAGGCCTAGTTAAAAGGGGTACTCTGGTGGAAATTATTATTATTATTTTTTTTTTAATCAACTGGTGCCAGAAAGTTAAAAAGATTTGTAAATTACTTCTATTTAATCCATCCAGTACTTATTAGCAGCTGTATACTATAGAGGAAATTCTTTTATTTTTGAATTTCCTTTCTGTCCGTGTCAAGAACTGTCCAGAGCAGAAGAAAATCCCTATAGAAAACATATGCAGCTCTGGACCGTTCCTAAAATGGACAGAGGTGTCAGCAGAGAGCACTGTGGACAGACAGAAAAGAAATCCAAAGAGAAAAGATTTTCCTCTGTAGTAAACAGCTGCTAAGAAGTACTGGAAGGATTAAGATTTTTTTTATAGAAGTAACTTACAAATCTGTTTAGCTTTTTGGCACCAGTTAAGAGAAAAAAAATTATAATAATTAATGTTTTCCACCGGAGTACCCCTTTAACCATAGCCCAGGAAGGAAGATGCAATGACAAGAGCTGAAAATTATAGAATCAGCAAGCAGAGGCTTTCATGTTTGATGAAAAAAAATATATAAAAAATTGCACTGAATGTCAACTGCAGGTGAAAAGATAGGTAAAGGCTTACACAACAGTGCCCTGACACCATCGCGGAGCCAAATAATAATCCATTTACAGGAATTGGATATCCGAAAGAATGCAGACTTGGACAGAAGGCACTGAAAAAATAAGATTCATTGGATTTTCCTTATTAAGAAGGTTATCGCCACAGTGGGCACATCTGGTTTGGTAGGCCACCTAATAGACCAGTGTTTCCCCAACCAGGGTGCCTCCAGCTGTTTCAAAACTACAACTCCCAGCATGCCCAGACAGCATCCAGTAGTTTTGCAACAGCTGGAGGTAGGGCTGGGCGGTATACCGGTTCATACCGAATACCGAATTTTTTGGGCTGCACGATATGAATTTTCCCCCATACCGCAATACCGGTTGGGCCCCTCCCCCTCGGGAATATATTATCCCAGTGCAGCGCTGTCCCCACATCGGGGAGCTAATCCTATGTGACCCGCCAGCGCTGTTCTGCCCCCCCAATTAATGATCAGCCCAGCGGGGTACTACTCACAGATGTCACCTTCAAGCACTGCCCTCCTCTCTTTGTTGGGGGCCACCAGGCGCTGGAACTCTATACTGTACGCCAGTGGTCTCCAACCTGCAGACCTCCAGATGTTGCAAAACTACAACTCCCAGCTTGCCCGGACAGCCAACGACTGTCCGGGCATGCTGGGAGTTGTAGTTTTGCAACAGCTGGAGGTCCGCAGGTTGGAGACCACTGCTGTACGCTGTATCCCTATGCCCAGGCTGCAAAAGATACAGAAAATAAAACTTTAAACTCACCTACGTCGGAAACGCGATGGGGACCGGAATGCCGGACAGCCGTCAGCCTATCACCGGCCGGAGCGATGTCCCGCCCCGGCCAGTGATAGGCTGAGCCCACTGTCATGTAAGAAGGCTGTCCGGGCATGCTGGGAGTTGTAGTTTTGCAACAGCTGGAGGCACCCTGGTTGGGAAACACTGACCTACACATACGAGGGGTCTTCTTATGACAGTCTTCCATTGTCATCTGCAACAGCAGACATGTCACACCGGGTTCAGCTGCTGGTAGCTATGGCAGCCAAATTCTGCAGGAACAGAGAAGCTAAGGGCTTCTTACATTATACTAATCTAATACACATACCTGGGGGAGGAGGGCTCTGGCATATGAAAGCGTACTCCCCGAGGTGCAGAGCAATAGATTAGTATAATGTGAGACGGTACTAGTGGTGTGATACATAGGAGCTAGCTTACATACTGCTGCTATAAAAGGTGGTGATGGCTGCTCACATTATACTAATCTAATGCATTTCCAGTGCTCGGCTTTATGATAAAATACCCCAAAGGTGGAGCGCATTAGTTTAGTGCAGTGTTTGCCAACCAGGGTGCCTCCAGCTGTTGAAAAACTACAACTCCCAGCATGCCCGGACAGCCTTTGGCTGTCCGGGCATGCTGGGAGGTGTAGTTTTGCAACAGCTGGAGGCACTCTGGTTGGAAAAAACTGGTTTAGTGTAATGTGATAATGCTGCAGATTTGGTGCCATAGTAACTAACTCTTGGATATGTTTAAAAGGGGTATTCCAGGGAAAAAATTTTTTTATATATCAACTGGCTCCAGAGAGTTAAACAGATTTGTAAATAACTTCTATTAAAAAAATCTTCATCCATTCAGTACTTATGAGCTTCTGAAGTTGAGTTCTTTTCTGTCTAAGTGCTCTCTGATGACACGTGTCTCGGGAACCGCCCAGTTTAGAAGCAAATCCCCATAGCAAACCTCTTCTACTCTGTGCAGTTCCCGAGACAAGCAGAGATGTCAGCAGAGAGCACTGTTGCCAGACAGAAAACAACTCAACTTCAGAAGCTGATAATTATTGAAAGGATTAAGATTTTTTAATAGAAGTAATTTACAAATCTGTTTACCTTTCTGGAGCCAGTTGATATTAAAAAAAAAGTTTTTTCTTGGAATACCCCTTTAAGGATGTCTTATACGGGACAATTAATAGCTGACCCTTCCAGGATCACAGCTTAACATTTTTTTTGTTTTATAGCTCCATCGATCGATGCATTCATTATCAGTCAATAAAATTAAGTTGCATTTCCTCCTATCGAAAAAGAAATAAAAAAAAAAACAGCTCAAAAACATCAATTTTGAAAGACTCATTTTATTAAGAGCCAAAAAGTCTATGGCATTGTGCAAGGTGTATTTTTATGTGGAATTTATTATGTTAGGGAATATTCTTTGCTAAAATTGCTCCCAGTCCAGATGCTCAAGTAATTTACACCAGAAATGAGGACCCCCCTCCTAAAAATTATGAGCAAACCTACAAATATTAGCTTTCTGGGTTTTCATTTGAATTGGCCATCAGACTAGTTTAGGATTCGATGGCCGATTCGACCCTGCACTATGTAGACCAGAAACAGAGCACCCAGTGAGTGTAAGGAGTTAAAAGGAATTTAATGAAATATTGGTAAAAGTTTTTTATGTTAAACATATTTAGATTTTGTTAATATTTTGTTCCTAATATTTTTAACCCCTTGGGTTTTTTTTTCTGTTTTTTTGCACTCTTTTTCCTCATCACCTTTTAAAAAACATAACCCTTTCAATTTTGCACCTACAGACCCATATGATTGATTTTTTTTTTTTTTTGCACCACCAATTCCACTTTGTAATGTCATCAGTCATTTTACCGAAAAATCTACAGCAAAACCAAAAGAAAAAAAATTATTGTTTGAAAAAAAAATAAAAATAATGCAATTTTGTAACTTTTGGGGGCTTCCGTTTCTACGCAGTACATTTCTCGGTAAAAAAGACACCATATCTTTATTCTGTAGGTCCATATGATTAAAATGATACCCTACTTACAGGTTTGATTTGGTCTTACTTCTGGAAAAAAATCATAACCACGAAAATTAAAATGTAAAAAAATTTCCTCTTCTGACCCCTATAACTTTTTTCCCTGCATATGGTGATGAGGGCTCATTTTTTGCGCCAAGATCTGAAGATTTTATCGGTACCATTTTTGTTTGATCAAACTTTTCATTAAAAAAATTTTTTTGTATAAAAACTGACCAAAAATATGCTATTTGGACTGGAATTTTTTTTTTACGTGTACGCCATCAACCGTGCGGTTTAATTAACGATATATTTTTATAATTTGGACATTTACGCACGCGGTGATACCACATGTTTGTTTTTACATTTTTTTTATGGGAAAAGGGGGCTGATTCAAACTTTTATTAAGGAAGGGGTTAAATCACATATTAACTCTTTTGTTGCACCTTTGTTTTTTGCAATGTTATAGCCCCCATAGGTGACATTGATTGCAGGAACTGATCAATGCTATGCCATGGCATTGATTAATGTTATCGGCGGTTGCTTGCTCAAGCCTGGATCTCAGACTTGGAGCAATCAATCATGAATCGGACGAGCTAGAGGCAGGTAAGGGACCCTCCGCTTCCGTCCTAGCTGATTCAGACACCATGGTGTTTCCGATCAGCCGGGAATTTAAAAAATAAATTTTTAAAATACATTTTAGACGCGGCAATCAATTTTGATCACCGCGTCTAAAGGGTTAATACCGGACATCACCACGATCAGTGATGTTCGGTATTTGCCCCGGGTCCCAGCTACCGTTAGCCGCTGGGACTGGCCCGATATAACGCGTTGTATCAAGGGAGCAGGACGTACAGGTATGCCTGCATCCCCAAGAGGACGCACAGGTATGCCTGCATCCCCAAGAGGACGTACAGGTATGCCCTGCATCCCCAAGAGGACGTACAGGTATGCCCTGCATCCCCAAGAGGTCAAATATATCATCACCCAAACACACTAGGTAGTTCACTCCTTTAAGCACCAATTATATAGAATACTAAAGACACCTCCATTAAGTTTTATATTGCGATTACGAAAAATAATGACCATAAAAGATTAAATGGTATTCATGAAAAGTCTTACTTATACTGCCTAGATAAACAGTTCAGTGTTTCCCAGCCAACTTCTTAAACAATGTAAGCCTTCTGTGAGGTCAGTGAATATAAGAAACCCTAAAGTTAAACAAACAAGTGTGTGCCAAATTCTAAGATTGTGCCTATTATACCATATCATAAGATCAGGCTTTCAGTCTTTCCCAACAATTCTGAGGAACCCTGGCATTTCTTAAAACAAGGTTAGGCTGCACAGGCTCTATGGATCTGGGATCTTCCTGCTCCAGTATAAATTATCCAGAATTGGCGCTTATGTCCACAGAAGACATAGACGCTGCCCCATTGACATACAGGACTTCTCTGACAGATTGCACCAAAAGATTGAGCACCTTCAATGTTCCACCAAAATCCAATTCCTTGCCGCAAGTTCCATCAGAGAAACTCTGTTGTGGGAAGAGAGCATCACAAAACCTATTGAAGTCAATTGGAGTGTGCTGCATGACATCCACAAGGGATTTCGTGTTGATTCTCCATGTGAACTGGGCCTAAGCATTTCCTTGGGGGGGGGGGGGGGGGGGACAAAGCCTCTCCATAAGGTAAAAATGTTAGGAACACCCGCACTCAATACTGCAAATCATATATTAGTGCAATTAAGGCTCTGTTCACACTGCAGTGTTGGACCCATGGAATGACAGACACCGATTGCACCCGATAGACCTCATTGACTTATACCTTGTTAGTTGGGGGAAATAAACATTTAAAAGGATAATATGTTCAATACTTTAATAACTCACCCTTATTACTGTGCTTCCGAGACATCTTTGTTAGCACTAGAGGAGAAGTCAAAAAGCACAAAGACGTTTCCTTGTTCGCACACTTTGCTGTGATGAGATGTCAAGACTGGTGGAAAGTCTGGGCCGTCTGCCAGAAAGGTGCATAAACGCTTCTTTACACCAGTCAGGCCAGGTTCTACCCCCACGTCTTGCTGGACACTGCAAAGAAAAAAAAAAAAGAGACATCAGTCTTTTTGATTCCTAGACAAGACGGCTAATATGACTTCAGCCAGAAACATCCAAGACTGAGAAGTTAAGGAAGCTGCAAAGAAACGAGCAGGCAGAACCAGACGTTACCCACTCATCTATGTGCCACAAATTTACCTCCATAATAGAATAATATTCCAGTTTACGCACGTAAATAGTATTACTGCCATAAATTTGCCAAAAATATAATAAAACCTAAAATATTCCATTAAAAGTCGAGACATTATTTCAAACAGTATATCACGGCAAACTACGCCAATGTCACACTATTCCACAACTCCCACCAGACTGCATAAAACAGACAGTTTTACCCTGTTTGGCTTCCGACCACCCTTGGTGGTTGCAAGCAGACCAGATGGGACCCCTCGATCTCATGAAAGATGTAGGTCCCATTTGGAAATACTTTTTTGGGGGGTGGACTGCACACTTGATAGATTTGCCTAGAATTTTCTGCATGGAAATTTGCTAAAAAAAAATCAGCACAAAAAATCTGCAGTCATGCTCACTTCACAAAAAGTGAGGGAGGGCTGCTATCAGCAGCCAACACTCACAGCCAATGACTGACATAGGCGTTCACGCTGAAGTGTCATTAACCTCAAAGTGTTGTGATCAATAGTGACCATAGCACTTAAAGGAGTATTCCGGCCAAATACATCTTCTCCTCCTTCATTCATGTCTATGGAAGGGGGCGTGGAGAGGGACCCTCCCATAGACATGAATGGAGGGAGCTCGGAGTGATGTCAGGAGGGGGCATTGAGTGAAGTCATGTCTCCAGTCCTGAAAACACAGAAGTTTCTGAGACTAGAGAAGCAGCCCTGCATAGAATGCAGGTGCTGCACTGAGATCGCAGAGGGTCCCAGCGGCGGGCCCCCCCGTGATCACAAATCTTACCCCTGTCCTTTGGATGGGGAATAAGATGTATTTGGCTGGAATACACCTTTAAGAGCCCAAATGACTGGTCCGGGTGCTCTAATAAGACTGCCTGATTACCTTCGTGCTGGTTCTAGGGCATTGTTCTAATGGAGCCTGTCTCAGGCAGACCTTACTAGCAGAGCACCAATCTAACTGAGCAATATTATGCAATTTTATACACATCTATATAATGCGTGTGATTATGTACCGTATGTATGCATGCATATATGTTCTGGCATCTTTTTTAAATAGCTGGACATATTCTGATGACCTTTTACTTGTTACTTAGGGTATGTTCACACTACAATTCTTGTGGAAAACCCATTCATACAGATGGTAATATTCACTGCGCAGAATTCTTGTTGCAGAATTCCGCAGGAATTCTGCAGCATGAACATACCCTTATGTCAACTAAAAATATAGGGGGAGATTTATCAAAACCTGTCCAGAGGAAAAGTTGCCCAGTTGCCCATAGCAACCAATCAGCTTGCTTCTTTCATTTTACAGAGTCCTTGTTTAAAATGAAAGAAGCTGATTGGTTGCAATGGGCAACTTTTCCTTTGGACAGGTTTTGATGAATCTCCCCCACAGCATCCTTAAATTAACCCTAACCCACCCCTATTTGCAAGGGTTGGGCTTTTTGTCTATAGCCCCATGCCAGTCTGTGTGACTTTTACATAACTCCACAAGCTCTGCATCTCCTGGTGAGTGTGTCAGTCCAGCTTGCAAGTCACACCCCTCCTGTAAGCTAGGCCCCTATTTTCGGCAAAAACACAATTTTTGCCCAATACACTGTCGGGCTATTTTGTACTGATCAAATCAGATTTTGTGATAGGAGAGATACAAAATGGTGTAAAGAGTCCATCTTTGTATGGATTCTCAGAAGGACCAAATGTGTTAATGAAAAGGCCCCAGTTTTAGCTCTCTAAAAATGTGTCTTTGAGCGAATGAAAAGTTTAAAGTAAACAGAAAGTGGAATAGACAAGATAAGTCACAAATGAAAGTCTAAGTGAAACTCATTGGGGGAGATTTATCAAAGCTGTCTATGTCCCGCATCAATATAGACCAAACTACAGAGGGTTAGGCTGGTCTATTGTGTACCTAATATATCAAAAGTTGCACGGCTCTTGATTAATTCTGTGCACGGACTTTGGGATCTATGCTTTAGACTGTATTCAAACCTGACATTTCAGCATCCTTTCAGCTGATGCGACTTGTCGCTGAAAAGTCGCTTTTGATAAATTCAGCACCAATGCATTTTTTGTCTAAAATTTAGAAAGCATCATGTTTAAAAATCCTCTAAAGCAGATGTCACAAAAAAGTCGCACATATTTAGACTGCGACTTTCTGTGCGACAAATTTAGACAGGGAAAACCAGTCTAAATCCTTTGATAAATCTCCCCCATTGTCTAACATTTTATGACTCCAATGTACTCTGTACACCTGGATACAGGTGTGTGTGTCTAACAAGGAGTTGTATCTGTTTTATTTGTCTATCTCAAGTCCTCTGATGTGATGTCATGTAACTAGACCCTGATCTCCATACTCACACCCACCCAGTCATCATTGGATGACATGATATTAGTTGGGGTGGATGCTTAGGATAAGGAATATGCTAAAAGCAAGTGTGACTGAGGCATAAGGAATGCCCATCACAGATACCCATCAAAGAGGCATCACAAATCCCATCAAACAAGTTCCTAGAAGCTACCTGAAGGGGTGGAGCCAGGAAGAGTAAAGGGGGAGAATATTTTGCATAGTCCTCTCTTCTCTGATGACCGGGTAGGACTATAGGCGTTTCCATGGAACCCAGACAGCCATCTTTCTTTTATCCAGAAGTCCAACTATGCATACTCTCGGTAAGATACACAGGTTTCTTATTTGATTAAGGATGCATTGACACAACGTTTTTGCAATACAGTTCCCGTATACGTTTTCAATTTGAAAACAGTATGGAACCATATTGAACCAGTATGCATTGTTTCTCCATTGAAAACCGTATGCCAAACAATGCCTCCAGTTTCATCAGTTTTGCCCATTTTTTTCCCCCCACACCCAAACCGCAGCCTACCACGTTTTTTTGGTGCAGGTGAAAAACAGTATACTTTTATTTTTATTTTTTTTAAACATGGGAGTCAATGGTAACCGTAGAGAACCCTATGTGCGTACGATTCCATCCGGTTTGTACCATACGGTTTTTGGTTTTGCACATGCGCAGTGCACAGTTTTTTTTTCTTAAATTTCAATCATAGAAGTGAAACGGTTCTTTTTTTCTTAAAAAAAACGCATGCAACTGGACATTTTTCAAACCGTATATAGGTTAAAATTTGTACACTCGTTTTGATACAGTTTAGTCAGGTTTTGAGCAATCAGTTTTTCATCAAAAACCTGATAAGGGAACTGTATTGCAAAAATGTGGTGTGAATGCAGCCTAAGTTGCCTCATTTATAATGTGGACGGAATTATATCATGTAGATGAGCAGACCTGGCTTTATATACTCTCCATGAGGAGATGGTAATAGTAGTTTATAAGCCACTCCCCCCTTCTACTGCAGATTAACAGGGTATCTTATAGGGATCAATGCAACCATATATTGCACATAGCATTGTCTCTGGATTTTTCTCTGCTCCACCACATGATCAAGTTTCCTTGTTGGAATGATTATAAGTTTTCCTAATTATTATATAAGTACTGTATCTTACTACCAGAGATAGTTGTGGTTAGAACTGGGTGGGGTTTACTCTCATTTTATATATCTAGAGATTAGATGCCCATTCGATCTCATTTGATGTGACATTCTCTTTGCAGAGTAATACCGATATCTGAACTAACCAAGTTTGGGGTTCCAATTCCTATACATCATGGGGTTTATTTTACACATTTGTTAATCTTTTATAACCAATAAACCTGTACCAAATTTTTATAATAACTTTGTTATTCTTTTATTATATTTCAAAAGTTACTTCTGCCACTACATCATAGAATGCATATCTGGAAAAATATGAGCCCAGATATGGTGAATTGCATTGTTTGTATATTCATAACTGTCATAATATTTTTAACCCCTTAAGGACCGGGGGGTTTTCCGTTTTTGCAATTTTCATTTTTTGCTCCTTGCCTTTAAAAAATCATAACTCTTTCAATTTTGCATCTAAAAATCCATATGATTGCTTATTTTTTGCGCCACCAATTCTACTTTGTAATGACATCAGTCATTTGCCCAAAAATCTACGGTTAAACGGAAAAAAAAAATCATTGTGAGACAAAATAGGGAAAAAAAACAAACGCAGTTTTGTAACTTTTGGGGGCTTCCGTTTCTACGTAGTACATTTGTCGTTAAAAAGGACACCATATCTTTATTCTGTAGGTTCATACAATTAAAATTATACCCTACTTATATAGGTTTGATTTTGTCGTACTTCTGGAATAAATCATAACTTCATGCAGGAAAATTAATACGTTTAAAATGGTCATATTCTAACCCCTATAACTTTTTTATTTTTCCGCGTATGGGGCGGAATGAGGGCAAATTTTTTGCGCCGTGAGCTGAAGTTTTTAACGGTACCATTTTTGCATTGATAGGACTTATTTTATTCATTTTTTCATGATATAAAAAGTGACCAAAAATGCACAATTTTTGACTTTGGAATTTTTTTGCGCGTATGCTATTGACCGTGCGCATTAACTATATATTTTTATAACTCTGACATTTCCGCACGCGGCGATAACACATATGTTTATTTTTATTTACACCGTTTTTTTTTTATGGGAAAAGGGGTGTGATTCAAACTTTTAATAGGGGAGGGGGTTAAATGATCTTTATTCACTTTTTTTCTGCAGTGTTATAGCTCCCACAGGGACCTATAACACTGCACACACTGATCTTTATCATTGATCACTGGCTTCTCATAGGAAACCAATGATCGATGATTCTGCCGCTTGACTGCTCATGCCTGGATCTCAGGCACTGAGCAGTCATTCGGCGATCGGACAACGAGGAGGCAGGTAGGGACCCTCCGGCTGTCCTCTAAGCTGTTCGGGATGCCGCGATTTCACCGCAGCTATCCCGAACAGCCCACTGAGCTAGCCGGCACTTTTTACTTTCACTTTTAGCCGCGTGGCTCAGCTTTGAGAGCGCGGCTAAAGGGTTAATAGCGCGCGGCACCGCGATCAGTGTCGCGCGCTATTAGCGGCGGGTCCCGGCTTCACTATGACGCCGGGCCCGCCGTTATATGATGCGGGGTCACCGTGGGACCCCGCGTTATATCAGGGGAGCGAGACCAAGGACGTACTCATACGTCCTTGAGAGGTTAAATATTGTCGTTGTTCATAAATAATTCATAATTTAGTATTATTATTATTATATCTTCTGACACAACGTAGACCTTAGGGAGATTATTTCTCCTACATATTAGGCCCTAGTGTTGAAGACATTCCCCGACAACACCCACATCACAGGTCTTTTAACAACAATCTTCAAAATCCCCACCTTACTTCACAAGCTACGCATCTACGGGGGAAAGAATCGGTCCAGCTTGCAAACCATGCCTCCCCCCCCCCTACAAGCCATAAAAAGAAATAATAATGCATTTGTCCACTTTCAGAAATGTCCAAACTAAAATAATATTATTGACCCATATGGTAAATGATGTAAACCAGTCCTAGTTGTATAATCAGGTAATACAGTAATAAAAAGTATAATTTTTTATAGGGCAAGTTGTTCCAAAGGAAGATTTTCTATAGTCTTTATGATAAATGAAACATTTTTCTATTATAACATACTATATAATAATAATAATAATAATAATAATAATAATAATAGTTCTGCTTTGTAAAAAGGTTTGTAGTATCCAAGTAATCACAATACGCTTTACTAGTCGCCAGACGAAAGAATAGCAGATTTCACAAAAATGCTGCTAAAACTTACCAGAAATCTGCTACTTAAAGGATTTCAAAAACCGCCACTGGAGATTTATCGGAGCGCTGGATTTTGCTCTCCGGCTTAGAACAACAAAGTCGCTGTCTTGTGGTAACATCTGGCTAATTGGCTTTTGAGTAAAGCCGTCCCTGAACGGGCTATTTTCAGCTTGTTGATCGAGGGCTGGAAAAGAAGCTTGGCTGAAATATCAACAGCGCTAATGCCATTGTGAACATTGATCTCCACCCTAGTACTGTACAGGGCACCTGAAACACCACCTTATTGTTGGACTGTCGGACACCTGGAAAGAGATGGTGCTCTCCTCTCAAGGTACATAGCCATCGGCACCGAGACAAACAACCAGGACATGTAATGCAATGCTCTTGTATTGGGGTTTGCTCACATGTATTTGGCACCAAGATCCACCAGGTTCAAACTGCAGCCTATTGTTTTGTAAGGAAACCACTATGGCAGATTTTCCACACATAAAAATGCCAAAACCACGCCAGGATGTGAATGAGCCCTACTCAAAGGCGTTAGAGCAAAGAGCAGCACTTGCATTCTTTGAAGGGCTGTGTCTCCAGTCTGGCAAAGCTCTTTGTTTCCAGGACTGGAGATTTGATGTAATGCCACGCCCCTTGTGACATCCCACCACGCCCCTCCATTCATGTCTATGGGAGGGGGTGTGTGTGACTGCTTCTCCCATAGACATGAATGGAGGGGGTGTGGTGTGACGTCGCCAGGGGTCGTGGCATTACGTCACATCTCCAGTGCTGGAAACAAAGAGCTTTGTCAGACTGGAGACGCATCCCTGCATAGAATGAGTGCGCTGCACGGAGATCTTGGGGGGTCCAAGCAGCGGGCCCTCGCGATCAGACATCTTTTCCCCTGATGTATGGCTGGCATCAACATAACTTCCCCCTTCCCTGTGCTGAGCCTCCTCTGCAGCAGAAGGGAGCTCCTTTCTGCAGAGGCTTAGCACAGGGGAGGGGGCATTACTAGGAACATTCTGGCCAGATGTCATTACGCACCAAGCTCCGGATTTGCATATAACGAAGAACAGGCACCGAGCGAGGAGCGGTAAATATAATTTCCGTCAGTGTCACCCGCACTACAGGCCTGTACCAACAGGTTAGTGCGGCTGACACTGATGACAGATACCAGCAGGGTTCACATCACGCCTCTTTATGTTGCCAGGATACCAGCAAAAAAAGTATCTACGTATCCTAAGTGGGCTGCAATGACCAAATGCAGTCTATTGCCAAGTCTGTATCTGTTGGAAGACAACATTGGCCACACTAGTATAAATTTTATGTGTTTTTATTATGGACTTAAATACAATGAAGAGGACAATGGAATGAAGTGGAATTTCATGGATGGAATGGGTGTAGGGTGTCAGCGGGGCTGGCTCCAGGAATGGTGGTTGATGCAAACAGCTGATTAGACAATCATTTGCTTTCATCCCGTTTAAAGCCATACAATAAGCCTTACACCTGAGTGATAAGAATGGAGGTGAGCTACAGTTCCTGTTACCTCCTATTGTAAAGCCATAAAACCAGCCCCTGCGGTGTTGGACACAATGGACAACGAATCATCCTGTCAGCCCACCAAGGTGAGGTTCTCGAGAAACTTGGATGGACATCTGTCAACACAATATGGGACAACAAAGAGGATCCCCCACTCAAGAATACATCAAAGAACAACTGATTGCAATGCAAATAAACCACCTACAGGACACAATTCAACAACCTTGTTTGCAGAACTGTTCTGATTGGCCATGGAGATTTCTTGGGATGGGCAATGTATGGGTTACGTGTGTAGATGACTTCTATATATGTTACTAATCGGATGATGAGAGAGAGAGAGCGCGCGCGCAAGCGCACTTCCTGCCCACCTTCCCCCTCATCCCTTAATTAGTTAGGTTCCCCCTTTGTATTTAGATGTATATGTATAGCTTGTAATAAACCTCTATAAAGATCCAGTTTTCTTCAATCAATTAGTAAGGCACCCCAAAACAAAGCAGCTTCTACATGGAGCAGCAACAACATCAACTCACATAAAGGTCTGCATAGGAGCTGTATACACACACAACTATTTTTAATACTATTTCCACATGTAAGGCTATACAAACTATTGCCCCAGTGTATCTAATAATACGTTTTCCATTATATGTTTACCTAGACGTCATACAACCAGCTGAACTGAAGGCCCCTTTCTTTGGGTACATTGCTCCCACATGTAGAGTATCGCTAGGATCCTCTTGAGCAAATGGAGATTTAATAAGTGTAATTGGTCCCCAAGGTGCTCTTCAAGAGGAGAAAAAGAAAAAAAAAAAGATTGCATCTATGTTATCTGGGGTGTTCAATGGAGCTGGAGTGTCACAGCTGGATTAGTCTATATGTACATTATATACATAGTAGTACAACTACTGGCCATGGTGCCTGTGTATAAGCCAAAGATTTTTTGTTGCAAAAAAGAAAGAAAGATTTATAACCAACCTATGGCTTCCATGCACAGCGCACACAAAATGTGCAATGAAAGACTTTACCCCTTTTATTACCAGGGATACTGGTTAGAAAGTGAAATGGTTTCTTTGACTCCATCAAGTTCAGTTGTTGAGAAAGCAAGGAAGTGTTCTCCATGGTGTTTCTCCATAAACAATGCCAAATGTCGCAAATTCTGCTGCAGAATTGTTGAGGCTCTACAGTAAATCCCAAAGAGGATTCAAGTGTTTACATTAAAAAGCATATTCTTCTCAAACCCTGGACTGTTTACTGGTATAGAGCACCAGCACGTCATATCACTGGAGCCAGAAGAGACCAGAGGGGCACTGTGGTATCAGAAATAGGTAAATACTTTTTATTATTATTATTTTATTCGGTGCAAATTTCCTTAAGGATTTTGGTTGAGACAACTGTGGCTGGAGCACTTACGTGTCTATGTCAATATGGGCCAGAGAAATGTGAATAAAGATCCCCAAAAACCCCTTTAATGCATAAACTGTACAATGCTGACATCTATGACGAAGGCTGGCCAGTGGAGTACTCCTTTAAATACCCCATCTACTGCCAGCAGAAAAAAAAAAATCTGCACAAAACCTGGCTGGATATTGATCTATAGTGCCTTCAGTCATTTATTTTCATAACCTCTGATATTCAGTTAGCTGCATGCTTGCATGATCATTCAGATTCCTCTAGTCTGTGGGTCCCCTCCCTGTAACGCATGCTGGATGTGAGGTCTGTGTGTTCAGGAGTCTAGAGATTTTTGCATGTGCTTTAAGTGGTACTCTGTAGAAAAAACATCTTATCCCCTATCCTTTGGATAGGGGATAAGATGTCTGATCGCAGGACCCCAGTCAACCCTGCACAGAGCAAAATCCTCTCCTTGCCGGATGACTGGCATCTACAGCCACCACGCCTCCTCCATTCATGTCTATGGGAGGAGGCGTGACCTACGTAGTAGACATCATGCCCCCTCCCATAGACATGAATTGGGGGGGGGGGGGGGGGGGGGGGGGGGGAGTCATGGCGTGACTTCAAACAGGGAAGCTCCAAGCTTCAGTGTTCCGGACACCACCACAGCCGGCCAGGATATCTTAATCTTTCCAGTAGTTATCAGCTGCTGAAGTAGAGTTGTTCTTTTCTTTCTGACAACATTGCTCTCTGCTGACACCTCTGCTTGTCTCAGGAACTGTCCGGAGCAGGAGAGGTTTGCTATGAGGATTTGCTCCTTTCATACGGCCATATGCTACTGGTACTTGGGACTAACATGTCTTATATTCTTCCATGTCCCCTCTGGTTTTTGGCTTTAAATAATTCATAACGTGATGATAAATACTGAACCCAATGGAGGCCTGGACTGATAAGTGAAGACCATTTATGTAGTGTACTTTGGAATATATTGGCTCTATAGAAGTTATAAGAAGTAATGTAATGGAACTAGTCACAGAGCTGTTTTGATCATATACACTTGTCAGAATTACTTTCTTAAGAAGCCAATTCATCCGCCATGTGGGCTGATGGTATGAGAAGAAAGCTTTGAAGAATTACAATTTGCAGCTTTATTATCTGATGCTCCTGCCAAGAACTGGAAAAATAGAGGATCTGGTTATGGAAATTCCTCATAAGCAACTCAAGTAGGGATGTCCCAATACCTTTTTATTTTTTTTAAAGACAAAGTAACAATACTTTTAAAAGGAGTAGTCTAGTGCAGACTATTCCTCCTCCATTGTGTCCGGGCTGGGAAAAAATTAAAATAAACTTTCACTCACCTTCCTGCATTTCCCCCAGAGCGCTGCTACAGCTGATCAGTCCTCCGGTCCCCTCTCCTTTCTATTTCCGTGTGCACAGGTCGTAACACAGCGCTCAGCCCATCACCAGCCGCAGCAATGTCCAGCATCAGCAGGTGATAGGCTGAGCACACTGTCATGTAAGGAGCCCGGGCCAATACTACAGAGGAAATTATTTTCTGTTTGGAACACAGAGCTCTCTGCTGACATTACGAGCACAGTGCTCTCTGCTGACATCTTTGTCCATTTTAGGAACTGTCCAGAGCAGCATATGTTTTCTATAGGGATTTTCTCCTACTCTGGACAGTTCTTAAAATGGACAGACATGTCAGCAGAGAGCACTGTGCTCATGATGTCAGCAGAGAGCTCTGTGTTCCAAAAAGAAAATAATTTCCTCTGTAGTATTCAGCAGCTAATAAGTACTCGAAGGATTAAGATTTTTTTTTATAGAAGTAATCTACAAATCTGTTTAACTTTCTGGCACCAGTTTAAAAAAAAAAAAAAAAGGTTTCCACCGGAGTACCCCTTTAACCTCTTAAGGACCAATGACGTTGTGGAACGTCATGGCACCCTGGGCTTTAAGGACCAATGACGTTCCACAACGTCATGGCGTTTTCCGGTCTCTGCCGCTCGCCGGGCAGAGATCGCAACCAGGTGCCTGCTGAAATCCTTCAGCAGGCATCCAGGGCAAACGCCGAGGGGGGCCATGTAGGCCCCCCCATGTCGGCGATCGCCGCAAATCGCAAGGGAAATCGCCACTCACATGGGCAGGGGGCTTACAGTGAGTATCAGGCTGCAAGTTTGCGATGCAGCAAATTTTGCGCGGCAGCTCAAACTCGCTGTAACCCCCCGCCCGTGTGACTGTACCCTAAAAACACTACACTAACACAAATTAAAATAAAAAGTAAAAAAACACTACATATACACATACCCCTACACAGCCCCCCTCCCCTCCCCAATAAAAATGAAAGCGTCTGGTACGCCACTGTTTCCAAAATGGAGCCTACAGCTGTTGCAAAACAACAACTCCCAGTATTGCCGGACAGCCGTTGACTGTCCAGGCATGTTGGGAGTTTTGCAACAGCTGGAGGCACCCTGTTTGGGAATCACTGGCGTAGAGTACCCCTATGTCCACCCCTATGCAAATCCCTAATTCAGGCCTCAAATGCGCATGGCGCTCTCACTTTGGAGCCCTGTCGTATTTCAAGGCAACAGTTTAGGGTCACATATGGGGTATCACCGTACTCGGGAGAAATTGCCTAACAAATTTTGGGGGGCTTTTTCTCCTTTCACCCCTTATGAAAAGGTGAAGTTGGGGGTCTACACCAGCATGTTAGTGTAAAAAAAAAAAATTGTTTACACTAACATGCTGGTGTTGCCCCATACTTTTCATTTTGACAAGAGGTAAAAGGGAAAAACGCCCCCCAAAATTTGTAATGCAATTTCTCCCGACTACGGAGATACCCCATATGTGGGCGCAAAGTGCTCTGGGGACACACAACAAAGCCCAAAAGGAAGAGTGCGCCATGTACATTTGAGGTGATTTGCACAGGGCTGGCTGATTGTTACATCGGTTTTGACAACCGCAAAAAAAAAAAAAAAAAAAAAAACGCATGTGACCCCATTTCGGAAACTACACCCCTCACGGAATGTAATGAGGGGTGCAGTGAGAATTTACACCCCACTGGTGTCTGACAGATCTTTGGAACAGTGGGCTGTGCAAATTAAAAATTTTGTACAGCCCACTGTTCCAAAGATCAGACAGACACCAGTGGGGGGGGTAAATGCTCACTGTACCCCTTGTTACGTTCCTCAAGGGGTCTAGTTTCCAAAATGGTATGCCATGTGGGTATTTGTTGCTGTCCTGGCACCATAGGGGCTTCCTAAATGCGACATGCCCCCGAGAAAAATTTGCTCTCAAAAAGCCAAATATCACTCCTTCTCTTCTGAGCATTGTAGTTCGCCCGTAGTGCACTTCAGGTCAACTTATGGGGTACCTCCATACTCAGAAGAGATGGGGTTACAAATTTTGGGGGGGTATTTTCTGCTATTAACCCTTGCATAAATGTGAAATTTGGGGGGGGGGGGGGGGGGAACACACATTTTTTGTGAAATTTTTTAAACATTTTTTTACATATGCAAAAGTCGTGAAACACCTGTGGGGTATTAAGGCTCACTTTATTCCTTGTTACGTTCAAGGGGTCTAGTTTCCAAAATGGTATGCCATGGGGGTATTTTTTCCTGTTCTGGCACCATAGGGGCTTCCTAAATGCAACATGCCCCCCAAAAACCATTTCAGAAAAACGTACTCTCCAAAATCCCCTCGTTGCTCCTTCGCTTCTGAGCCCTCTACTGCGCCCGCCGAACACTACATAGACATATGAGGTATGTGCTTACTCGAGAGAAATTGGGCTACAAATATAAGTATACATTTTCTCCTTTTACCCCTTGTAAAAATTCAAAAATTGGGTCTACAAGAACATGCAAGTGTAAAAAATGAAGATTGTGAATTTTCTCCTTCACTTTGCTGCTATTCCTGTGAAACACCTAAAGGGTTAAAACGCTGACTGAATGTCATTTTGAATACTTTGGGGGTGCAGTTTTTATAATGGGGTCATTTATGGGGTATTTCTAAGATGAAGACCCTTCAAATCCACTTCAAACCTGAACTGGTCCCTGAAAAATTGTGATTTTGGAAATTTTGTGAAAAATTGGAAAATTGCTGCTGAACTTTGAAGCCCTCTGGTGTCTTCCAAAAGTAAAAACTTGTCAATTTTATGATGCAAACATAAGGTGGACATATTGTATATGTGAATAAAATTTTTTATTTTTTTTGGAATATCCATTTTCCTTACAAGCAGAGAGCTTCAAAGTTAGAAAAATGCTAAATTTTCTATTTTTTCATCAAATTTTGGAATTTTTCACTAAGAAACAATGCAAGTATCGACAAAATTTTACCAATAACAAAGTAGAATATGTCACGAAAAAACAATCTCGGAATCAGAATGATAGGTAAAAGCGTCTTAGAGTTATTAATGCTTAAAGTGACAGTGGTCAGATGTTCAAAAAACGCTCTGGTCCTAAGTTGTAAAATGGCCTGGTCCTTAAGGGTTTAAAAGGAGTACTATGGTGCTGCCAAACGAAACCAAACAAACGTTAACTCCCCTTCCTATGTTCCCCCATTCTCTGGTCCATGTCTTCTTCCACGCTGCATTCAGTGTATCACCGTCTGCAGCGGGACATTGCTGCGGCTGGTGATACGATGAGAGCAAGACGCACCATCCCGCAGGAAGCAGAAGACAGGGACCGGAAAACGGGGGAACGTAGGATGGGGAGTTAAAGTTTGTTTGGTTTCGTTTGGCAGCTGGAGCCCAGAGGGATAATAAAAATAAGAAACACACCATACTCCTTTAACTAACTTTCAATTTATGGGAGTTGTGTGAACAGCATAAGATAGGTATGTGTCCCAGAAGTAGTATCCTGTATCCTGTGGATCTGCTATAAATGTCTCAGATGGGAATGTCCCTTTAAAGATGTACCATTTAGCAGATCTTCCCTTTTTACCCAATATTCCCTTCTTTGTTTATTTTATGCCATTACCTTTGGTTACAACCACTAATACTTTTCTGCAATGGTGGCCAGACGTATGCAGCTACATCTCAGTTTTACAGGAGCATGTTTGCTAGTGCTTGGTTGAGTAGCTTCCTGGGGAACTATCCAAGTCAAGAGCAGTAGCCATAGAGACACCCTATTATTACAACCACCCTCCTCTTTTCAGGTTAGAGGCAAAAAGTCAACGGCCTCTGGCCATGCTAGTGGTCCAAGCGTTAACTTATTCTGCAACTAACCCTGTTACTTCCATCCTCTCGGGATATAAGTGAATAGAATGGTTCCTGGGTATGTGCAGGAATGCAAATGATTGTCAAAGTGGTCACATTGCGCCTTGCGAATGCAAAAGGATCCATCTTTGATTGACATGCATTCGGAGGTCTCAAGTCGCATGCGACTTTGCTGACACTGACCTCAATGCAAATTAGGTGAGACTACGACTTTCTTGCAATGTCACTGTTAGTTGGCCTTTTTTTTTCTTTTTTTTTTTTTCAGCAAAAGTGCAACTAATCGAGCTGCACAAAACAATTTGGTGGTGCGACTTAAATGTCATTTGCCGTCGCTTGTATTGCCGTGTAGTCCTAGCCTAATAGAGAATATTCCAGCCCTTTTAAACTGCAGCGCTGAGTATTCCAGTGTCAGATTAGCAGATTATATATAGATTAGCAATTACATTTATAGGAATGCCCATCATAAACACTGTCTAATTCAGCTCATTTCTTCCTTTCCCAAGCAGAGAAGGGAGGATGGGGGTGAGAGTGAAGTTCTTCAGCCTTGTGCTCCCTCCACCCCTAAACTCCCATTCAATCAGCATGGCTGGGAACACATTGCTCCTGTCTGACTGGGCAGGAAAGCTGAAACCGGAGGCACAGACTGCCTGGCTGCACAAAGGAGGCTTGTCTACCACTGGCCAGCGTACCTGAAAATAATCCCAGCTGTATCACAGGGGCTAACACTAGTTCAAAGGGAAAGCAACTTTCCTCCGCCTGTTATCTGCTGGAATTCCCAGCGCGTTTTATACCCAGACTACAGAATATTTACTACTACTCTGAAGGGTTAAACCAAACATGACGGCACTCGGTACAGAATATGGAGTTAAATGGCAGAAATCTCTTCCAGAGGAGCTGACAGTGGAGGATCTTGGCAGCCAGCAGATCTTGTCTGCGTGGCAGTGTGCAGGAGCTGAGATATGAGCACAAGGCTAACAGGTAGAACAAACAGAACCAAGGCAGAAGGAAGGGATTTACCGAAGGTCACACAAAGGATGGGCTGACGCAGGGGCAGTCTTTTCCATTTTCTATGTCGTAATGGAAGAGACTTTGAAGGCTTTGAAAAGCATCCAAATAATGAACGGGAGACAGACAAATGGAATTATTACTGAACAGCCCAGCTGTCTCCACGGAGGACCAGATGACACCACTCACTAAGTATCTGCTCATTGAGAAGAGGCCAAGCACAAGGCAGAGCCCACCAGTCACTAGAAAGGGTGGAGACCTGTAGGACATCATATTGACTAGATAAGACACGTATAATGACATTGTTAAAAGTATTTTTTTTTTTTAAAGGGGTACTCCGGTGCTTAGACATCTTATCCCCTATCCAAAGGATAGGGGATAAGATGCCTGATCGCGGGAGTCCCGCCGTTGGGGACCCCCGGGATCATGCACGCAGCACCCAGTTTGTAATCAGTCCCCGGAGTGTGTTCACACGGGGGCGTAACATCACACGCCGCCCGCACTGTAGTCGCCGGTAATTACAAACGGGGTGCCGCGTGCATGATCCCGAGGGTCCCCAGCGGCGGGACTCCCGCGATCAGGCATCTTATCCCCTATCCTTTGGATAGGGGATAAGATGTCTAAGCACCGGAGTACCCCTTTAACCTTTTGCTGTACAGTGACCCCCCGACCTACGATGGCCCCGACATACGATCATTTCAACATACGATGGCCTCTCGGAGACCATCGCATGTTGAAGGCAGCATCAACATACGATGCTTTTTTATGTCGGGCCATCGCATAAACGGCTATCAGGCAGCGCAGACTGCTTCAGCTGCCACCAGATAGCCGTTTATGGTGCCCCGTATGGTCCGCAGATGATCACTTACCTGTCCTCAGGGCTCCGGCGCGTCCTCTTTGGGATCCCCTGCATCGCTGGCGCTCGCCATCGTCGTCATCATGTCGTCACGCACGCCGTCCCGTAATCTAATAGGAGCGGCGTGCGTAGCGACATGATGGCGGCGACGGAGAGCAACGTTCCCAGGCAGCAGAGACCATCCCGGAGCATCGGGGACACCACGGGGACGCGGCGACAGCGATGGAGGGAGACATCCAGGGCAGCGGTGACGGTCCGGAGCGGCGGGGACACGCGAGTATAACCTCCAATACAAGTGGTCTTCAACAGTATAGGACAGGTTGGAGACTACTGTCCTATACTTTACATTGCACGGATACCTCAGCAAACGATGGTTTCAACAAACGATGGTTCATTTGGAACGGATTACCATCATATGTTGAGGGACCACTGTACATCTGCAAATAAACTCTGCTCCCAATGTTCTCTAACACCAGAAATCAATGTATATCACAGTCACAAACAATGGACTCCGAAGGCCAGAGACCCAAGGCAAAGATAGCCGATTGTCTTTAGTTCTGCTGACAGCCATTTCTCCCGATCGACCCTAACCATTTGCATATAAATTGGGAGAGGGGAGAAAGCTGCTTCCCAATTCTTCTTGTGGTGGCTAATTTGTCCAACATGCTAAACCATTCTCTCTTCGGCCATCAGCCTAACAATAGTGAGGGCCCCAGTCACCTCTATCTGGTTTGGTAAACTGGTAAGAGAAGGAAGAACTCCATTGGTGTCCTTAATACAATGGCATAGCCGAGCCCTGCCCAGCATTTCTCCAAGATAGCCCTGCCTGCATCATTCTGCTCTAGCCAGGCCTGACTAGAAGACACCAGAGCGGCACGGGAGCTAGGACAGACCTGTATTCTCAGGGAGGCATATTCCTCAACAACTACAATTTCCACCATGTCCTTCTGCCTGTGCATGATAGGAGTGGTAGTTTGAAAGAGGTTGACAACTATTAGTTGGGCACAGTGGGGCATAATTATTTGGTTCAGGGCAAAGTGTGTGGCAATATTAGGTGCACAGAGTGACAATATTTGGTCAGTACAGATCCAAAGGTCTCTGGGCAGCACACGCTATAGTTGAGGCAGAGCTGGAAGAAGTCTTCACAGCAGCCTAGACAGAATAAAGAAGAAACAGAAGTGACCAACTACAAATCAGAAGCAGTCACTTGCTATAAGGGTTTATTCTGCCTCTGAAGTCCTTGTATGATCTGTAATGAGATGTCTGGCATGTAGTGAAGAAAATGGTGCCTTGTGGCCGAACGTGACCGCACAGCTGATCAGAACTGCTGAGTCACACCGCCCGACCTCTCAGCTGATTGGGACCCGCAGGTTTTGCCGCGGGTGTCCCGATCGGCTTCACTGAGCTGCCAGCATGTGTGTTCGATCAAAGTTGATTGCGGTGTCTAAAATCCCGAAGCGTCTAAAGGGTTATGCCGGCCATCGTCCTTATCGGTGATGTCAGGCATTAGCCACTGTGAAGAGAGCTCAGCTCCTGAGTTTGCTTCATACATCGGCCGCACAGCAGCGCCGTACATTAACGGCAGCCAGACGTGGTGGGGTTACCATCCAATCAGCCCTAGGCACTGCTGGGAGGAGAAACAGTGAGAATCACGATTAAGGAGCCGCTGTAGTCCATTTTGCAGCTCCCTCCACATCTCCACACTCTGCTGCACAACCACCCTAGCACCCCCCCTTAACAACGAATAGTAGGGGGCGGGTGTGCAAGTCTCAGCCAATCACAGTGGCTTTGCTGACTCAGAAGTTCTGATGAGCTGTGCTGTCACATTCGCCCGCAAGGCACCATTTTCTTTACTACTACCATTTTCTTTTCTTGCTCGGAGCAGCCAACACACCCCCTCCAAGCATCTCTATGGGAGAGCCAGTGTAGTTGTGCCGAGTCAGCATTTGTCATCAGCTGCTCGGTCACATTCCGCTACAGGGCATGTTTTTTTTTCATCACACCGGCGATACAGCGCTTGTATATCTCTGGTTTTCCCATAGAAATACATGGAGGCGGCGAGTTGACATGAGCTTTGTGTGTTGGTTGACAGTCTCCTTTGCATACGAGGAGAGCTGGGGCACCAAGCTGGAGATCACAGGGGTTGAAGCAATCGCATCCCAGCGCAATCAGACACTTCTCCTGTGGATCATCCAGCGTGGCCTCACCCAAAATTAGGAAATAAGAAATTGGAGGCAATCTGCTTTCATTACATGTTCTACTCACTGCAAAGTGGCAACAGTTCTTTTTGGAAAAGCTTACAGGAGATGGTCACGTTCACCTACTTTCTATGGCCTCTTTCGCACATAGCTTGAGAAATCTGACACAGCCTTATTGTAGGATTCTTTTTGTTATCCACAGTAACCAGAAGCCAGCTTTTATTTCTCATACTGATGTGGTAAATGAAGGCAGAGTTCTGACTGTATGTAATGGACAACATAGAGACCCCTACTAAATAACTAAATAAAGTCTCCTTCAAAGTATTTGGGCCTTATTTTGATCAGTATTTGTAGCCAAAATAAAAAAGGGAAATCTTTACATTAAAACTAGAGATGAGCGAACTTACAGTAAATTCGATTCGTCACGAACTTCTCGGCTTGGCAGTTCGGGTATGCTGGGTGTTGTAGTTTTGCAACATCTGGAGGTCTGCAGGTTGAAGACCACTGTATTGGAGGTTATACTCACATGTCCCCGCCGCTCCAGACCGTCACCGCTACCCTGGATGTCGCCTTCCATCGCTGTCGCCGCGTCCCCAAAGGCCGGGCCTCTGCTTCCCCGGCATCCTCGCTGCCATCACGTCGCTACGCACGCCGCTCCTATTGGATGACGGGACGGCGTGCGCAGCGACGTGATGACGATGATGGAGAGCGCCGACGATGCAGGGAATCCCAATGAGGACGCGCCGGAGCCCCGAGGACAGGTAAGTGATAGTCAGCTGACCACACGGGGCACCGTAAACGGCTATCCGGCAGCTGAAGCAGTCTGCGCTGCCGGATAGCCGTTTATGCGATGGCCCGACATACAAAAGCATCGTATGTTGATGCTACCTTCAACATGCAATGGCCTCTGAGAGGCCATCGTATGTTGAAATGATCGTATGTCGGGGCCATCGTAGGTCGGGGGGTTACTGTACTTGTCACCAGAAACTTTTCTAAGCTAACTCAGACTATGTTCTCTAACACTCCTCCCAAAAAAAAACTGTCAGAGCTTTAAAAAGCTGTGTATCATACCTTTATTCTTGCTCACATAGTGAAGTCTCACAGCAGGAGAAAGTGGGTGTTTCCCAGGAGGCATGACCTCACTGAAGCCTGCTGGGGGACCACTTCTGCCCTCACATCATTGCAGCATTGCGATGAATAGAAGACCTCAGGCTCTATGCAGATTTCCATGAGGCTCTTTGCAGCTGTCAATCAAGCTCAGTGAAGAGAAACACTTCCCGAGTTTGGTCTCCTGCCAGGCCAGGAGGAGACCAAACTCACTGTATTAATTGTGGCAGGGAACAGAACAGAGCCACCTAGTGGCCTTTTTTTCTATTACATTTCAAACATATTTCTGTTCATAATTTTAAAAGCAAGTGAATGGGAAAGTGTCTGCTAATTACACAAGGAACACTATATGAAAAGGTTTTATTTGGTGACAGGTACTCTTTACCTGAGAAAAGTTTTTCCGGCATAACCAGAAGAATTCTTCAGAATTCTGTGAACGGGATCTGACAGATTTATAGATGTGTCAATGTGTTAAAGCTAAACGTGTCAGCTCCATATGCTGGTAAGAACTGTACCTATCCTGGAGCTGATGGTGGTTGTGAACTTATAAAATTCCCTTTTTATTTCTCAGCCAAGTGTCAAGCAGGTGGGGCCGAGCTGGTAAAGTGTCACAGTCTGGCATGTCTCCTCACCTAACATTATCTTCTTGATTGCCATAGAGGTCAGTAATGGATGTAGGTCAGTAATGGATGTAGGTCAGTAATGGAGGGTATGGAAGGGGAGAACGGGTAAGACGTTCCAGACTGACTTTAGCAGCTTGGCCCACCTTATTGACACTTGGCTGAGAAATAAAAAGGAAGTTCAGAACCCCATCAGCTCCAGGAAAGGTACAGTTTGCCTTTATACCTTATAAACCATCCAATTGGGGTCTGCAGCTCTTAGCAGCAAATGGAGCTGACAGGTTCCCTTTAATATCATTCCAGTTGAAAGGCTCTCTCTTTAAAAAAATAAAAAATGAAAATACGGAATAAACTATGCAGACATATCAGTGAGAATCTGCTCAGACATTGTCTTAAAGGGGTATTCCAGGCAAAAACTTTTTTATATATATCAACTGGCTCCGGAAAGTTAAACAGATTTGTAAATTACTTCTATTAAAAAATCTTAATCCTTCCAATAGTTATTAGCTTCTGAAGTTTTCTGTCTAGCTGCTCAATGATGATGTCACGTCCCGGGAGCTGTGCATGATGGGAGAATATCCCCATAGGAACTGCACAGCTCCCGGGATGTGAGTCATCAGAGAGCAGTTAGACAGAAAACAACAACTCCACTTCAGACGCTAATAACTATTGGAAGGATTAAGATTTTTTAATAGAAGTAATTTACAAATCTGTTTAACTTTCCGGAGCCAGTTGATATATAAAAAAAAAAAGTTTTGGCCTGGAATACCCCTTTAACGACGCAGGACGTATATTTACGTCCTGCGCCGGCTCCCGCGATATGAAGCGGGATCGCGCCGCGATCCCGCATCATATCACGTTGGTCCCGGCGCTAATCAACGGCTGGGACCCGCGGCTAATACCACACATCGCCGATCGCGGCGATGTGCGGTATTAACCCTTTAGAAGCGGCGGTCAAAGCTGACCGCCGCTTCTAAAGTGAAAGTGACCCGGCTGCTCAGTCGGGCTGTTCGCGACCGCCGCGGTGAAATCGCGGCGTCCCGAACAGCTGATCAGACACCGGGAGGGCCCTTACCTGCCTCCCCGGTGTCCGATCGACGAATGACTGCTCCGTGCCTGAGATCCAGGCAGGAGCAGTCAAGCGCCGATAATGCTGATCACAGGCGTGTTAATGCACGCCAGTGATCAGCATAGGAGATCAGTGTGTGCAGTGTTATAGGTCCCTATGGGACCTATAACACTGCAAAAAAAAATGTAAAAAAAAAAGTGTTAATAAAGGTCATATAACCCCTTCCCTAATAAAAGTTTGAATCACCCCCCTTTTCCCATAAAAAAAATAAAACAGTGTAAAAAAAATAAAAAATAAACATATGTGGTATCGCCGCGTGCGTAAATGTCCGAACTATAAAAATATATCATTAATTAAGCCGTACGGTCAATGGCGTACGCGCAAAAAAATTCCAAAGCCCAAAAAAGCGTATTTTGGTCACTTTTTATACCATTAAAAAATGAATAAAAAGTGATCAAAAAGTCAGATCAAAACAAAAATCATACCGATAAAAACTTCAGATCACGGCGCAAAAAATGAGTCCTCATACCGCCCTGTACGCGTAAAAAAAGTTATAGGGGTCAGAAGATGACATTTTTAAACGTATAAATTTTCCTGCATGTAGTTATGATTTTTTCCAGAAGTGCGACAAAATCAAACCTATATAAGTAGGGTATCATTTTAACCGTATGGACCTACAGAATAATGATAAGGTGTAATTTTTACCGAAATATGCACTGCGTGGAAACGGAAGCCCACAAAATTTACAAAATGGCGTTTTTTTTCGATTTTGTCGCACGATTTTTTTTTCCGTTTCGCCGTGCATTTTTGGGTAAAATGACTAATGTCACTGCAAAGTAGAATTGGCGACGCAAAAAATAAGCCATAATATGGATTTTTTAGGTGGAAAATTGAAAGGGTTATGATTTTTAAAAGGTAAGGAGGAAAAAACGAAAGTGCAAAAACGGAAAAACCCTGAGTCTTTAAGGGGTTAATGTAGTAACTTGCCCAAATGTTAGGATAAAAACCATGGTCAAATTTAGTAACCAATGCTATTGGGGAGATTTATCATTCAAAGTGTACCCTACTCTTTTTTTACCCCCCATTTTTTCCGTTGCAGCGCGTAATTTATCATAAGTGTGTACTGTAGATGATGAATTCCCCGCCGCTTTGCACGGGCGGGAAACGCTCTAGCTTACACTCTTGTGGTTTGCGTACGGTAGAGAGGTTTTGTACGTGTACTTTAGGAAATCGGGGTTTGCGCAATTCTTATTCTAAAAGTCGCATATGATAAATAAGGGTGCACTGCATGTCTACATCGGAAATAGGTGTACTGCTACTCAAAAACTTCTACTACAAAAGTTGCACAAATGTCGCTAATATTAAATGACTGCGCCATCACAGCGCCAATGATAGACGGAAAATAACGTCTATATTGAATGAAATCTCCCCGTGTGCTTATTTTATTCTAATAAAGTTGACATCTGTCTTAAAAATACTGGAATCTGAAGCATTTCCTGCTGACCACACAGCTCAGTGTTTTCCAACCAGGGTGCCTCCAGCTGTTGCAAAACTACAACTCCCAGCAGGCTGGGAGTTGTAGTTTTGCAACAGCTGGAGGCCCCCTGGTTGGAAGACACTGATCTAGCTAGTCTGTTAGATCCTTGGATGAATATTATTGAAGTGTTCCTACCTGTTACCTGCACGCATCACCTGAAGGAAGTGTCTAACCCAACAGATGCTGAGAAAGCACATTCCATGGTTTTATAGCGACTACTGGAAGGAAACTTGATGGTATCTGGATTTGATCTTTCCTTCCAGCTTTAAAAGGCTGGTGTTCTTCATGGCAGGGAGTCTGGTAGGCAATTTTTTCACGGCTGGATAAATAAGAATCGGTAGAGTGCCATGTGGCCAAAGCCCACAAGTTTTACCAAGTGCCATGGCTTTACAGTGTGATCACTGGGAAAACATGGTAAAGACGTAAAACAATGTGCCCAATAACCGCACCACAAAACCATGGTAAGAATGCATGTGGTTTTACCAGACATTACACTTGCTACACGAGAGCCCAGACTAATAAATATATTTATATATTTTTCTTTGTGACCACACTGCCCTTTCTATAGTAAAGAAACCCAATCTGGAATATCCTCAAAGATCCACCAAGATCTACCAGGACTGTCTTCCCCAGAACATCAGGATAGGCTCATTGAAGGACTAGTCAGAAAATCGGTATGGCATAGAAAAGTGAAGTCATTGCCCATGAACAAATATCCCACAATGGAGCCTGAAGACCTTAGCCAAGATTCAAACCACCTTGTGGTAGGGATACATTGACAAAATGTCAAAATGGGATACCAGGATATCCATGCATGGACCCCATTGATTTCAGTGGCCAAAATAAAGTCAAGTAGGGGCTACATTTGGGTCATTTATCGAGCATACAAAAGTTTTGTCTCTGACTAAAAAAAAATCCAGACTTTTGAGTCTGAGACAAAACTCGTATACACTCGGAAAAATACCAGACCTGTCACTAGCCGACTACATTCAGACCACTGAAATTAAGAGGGCCAGTGCCTGTCCGTATCCATGCCACACAATCTAAGCGAGCCCTTACGACAGGTTGTAGTTGCGCTGTGTTAATGTGAAAAGTTGAGGGTCACTCTTTGTGGTAGCCCTTCATCTAAATAATCCCATACGATTGGTAGCATGACTAAGGCCCAGTTGTAGGGCCGAAACACGTCACCTACGTCCATACTGTCTGTGCACCTTGGTGAATTTCAATAAATTGCACTGTTCGGAAAAAAGAGCTTGCGCTGGACATTTCTTGTTCTATATGACAGGTTGTAGTAGCACTATGTTGATGTGACAAGTTGAGGGTCAATCTGTAGTAGCCCTTACAACAGTTTGTAGTTGCACTGCTTTGGTGTAACAAGTTGAGGTCACTCTCTGTAGTAGCAGTGTTGATGTGACAAGTTGAAGGTCACTTTCTGTAGTAGCTCTTCATCTGAACAAGCCCTTGTGACAAGTTCTAGTTGCGCTGTGTTGACATGACAATTAAATCACGAGCTGTAGTAGCACTTCATCTGAACGAGGCCATATGACAGGTTGTAGTTGTGCCATGTTGATGTGACAAGTTGAGGATTACTCTTTGTAGTAGGTTCACGATTGCCAGTAACCATTTCGGAAACATTGTGAGTGGGTATCAGGCCTGGCCATATGGGAATGAACAAACACACCTGTCCTATAAAAATGATCTCCCATGGTCACTTCTGTCTTTGTAATACAAGCTTTGACCTAGAACCACGAACACCCCAATTCAGCAAGGACAGTCCTGTGAACAGTCTGCTTTTGGACGATCTCAGGTAAGGGTTTAAATTTCCCAATTTTTGCTTCCAATCTGTTGGTAACTATATGTCAATACTCTAAGAAAACATCTCATCGCTCCGCTCTCGAAATCCCGGCATCACAAGGTCACCAACACCTCGGACCTCTCTTTAATATTCAGCTCAGATCTTCTAAGATAACCAGAGATGTTCCACGTCTCCTACTTGTCAGAGAAGAAAGCCGCAATCCTCTACTGCAAAAGACCGTAACCTTATAAGGGTGCGTTCACACTGAGTAATTCAAGAGGAATTTACTAGAATAATTCCTCTTGAACGCTCCACTTAGAAATAATTAGCATCTGCTTTACCATTGACTTCAATGTATTTCACTCTGCACTGTTCACACTTCTTAAATTCCGCTTGTGGAATCCCATTCCGCTAGAAGAACGAACATGTTCATTCTTCTTGCGGAATACATGAGCAGAAGTCAATGGTAAAAAAAAAAAATTTGCTTTAAATCGTTTTTGCACGGAATTTGCACACAGAAAAAAAAATAAAAAGGGAAATTCCAAATGGTGGTTGTAGTCCAGCAAGAAGAAGAAAAAAATAAAAAATAGTTTCCTCCTCTAGGGTACGTTCCCACGAGTGGATTTGCAGCGGATTTTACGCTGCAGATCCGCCGCTGAAGGACCTCTATATGCTGGCTTTATATGTGCCTGCATGCGCGGCGACTCGTACATCACAGTGTGTCTGCTCGGAGTGCCGTATTGCCGCTCTGAGCAGGCACATGTAAAGCCAGCATATAGAGGTCCTTCAGCGGCGGATCTGCAGCGTAAAATACACTGCAAATGTGCAGGTGTGAATGTACCCTTAGGGTGCGTTCACACTGAGGAATAGGAGAGGAATGTTTTTTAGCTCGTAATGAAAGCGGAATTCCACACGATTTTTGCACAAATTCTGGGCGAGAAAAAAAAACCTTAATTCCACGGCAGAATTTTTACGTGAGGATTCCTCTCCTATTCCTCAGTATGAACGCACCCCAAGACAGAACAGACTGGGTTTGCTTTCTAGAAGTCATAAACTAAGAACATGGGTGAACAGCTCAGGAGTTTATTGCAGTAAAGCAAGTCAAGGCTGTCACAATCTTTAAGCCTAGAATGAAAGAAGAGCAACTAATACAAAAATACCTGTATAACTCTACAGGAGTGTATTTCCCGACCAGGGTGATTCTAGAAGTTGCAAAACTACAACTCTCAGCTGGGTATGCTGGAAGTTGTAGTGTTGCAACAGCTGTAGACACCCCGATTTGCAAACACTGCTATAGGAGAACACTGTTGGTCTCCAGATTGTGACATTCCAAACAATCGGACCCCTATGATCAGACACTCATCCACAGGATAAGTGTCTTATCACTGGGGTCCAAGTGTTCTGACAGTCACGATCTCGAGAACAGGAACCCAAGCCCCCCCCCATCGGAATGTGCAGAATGGCACTGCTGCCCCATTCATTGTCTATGGGAGCTGCTAAAGACTGAGACTTCTCCCTTTTCAAATTCATTCCTAGCTTTGTATTCATTCATTGCGATGAACTGTGGACACACACTTAGGAAATAGAATGATCGAGGGGGGCAGCTGTGGTAATGAAGTTGCACTGATTTCCTGGCTCCCCGGATTTGCCCATCCTCGGCCCAGACATTTCAGCATAGTTTACACTTCGGAATAGTCTTTAAAAAAAAATTAAAAAAAATAGGTGGGGCAGATGTGGTCGAGTAGTCACCGCTGGTGAGACATCAACGTCTGAAGAATCTATGAGCCAGGAAAAGTTGCACACACTAGCATCCGTTAAAATGCCCCCCACTACCCAAAAGCCACGTAGTGTAGCATCAGCTGCCAGACACCTGGCTGTAACAAGTGCGTATGGAGTCTACAGCGTCTTCTCTCTATCCAGCTGATTCTCGAAACCTTCTGAAACCAAATGTCTATTTGCATGCATTTCCCAAAATAGCTGGTGTGTATGCCGCCTAATGGGTTTTCCCTTTGAAAATATTAAGTAAATATTTTCCATCAGTGTGCAGGTTTTAATAAATGGAGGGAAACAAGAACATTCTGAGCTTAAAAGGGGGTACTCCAGTGAAGAAAAAAAATTATAATTTAAGCCAAATGCAGCCATACAATTAAACAGATTTGTAAATTACTTCTATCTAATCTTAATCCTTCCAGTACTTAGCTGCTGTATGCTCCAAAGTTCTTTTCTTTTTGAATTTCCTTTCTGTCTGACCAGAGTGCTCTCTGCTGACACCTCTGTCGGTAACAGGAACTTTTCAGAGGAGGTGCAAATCCCCATAGCAAATCTATTTGTGAATGGCCAGAGGCGTAAGCAGAGAGCACTGTAGTCAGACAGAAAAGAACTCCAGAAAGAAATACAACTTCCTCTGTAGCATACAGCAGCTGCTAAGTACTGGAAGGATTAATATTTTTAAATAGACGTAAGTTACAAATCTGTAACTTTCTGGCACCAGTTGATTTAAAAAAAATAATAATAATGTTTTGCGCCAAATTACCCCTTTAAAGGGAAACAAGATGGCCTGCTCAGAAACTAGTGGAAGCAATAGGCTGCAATAACTTAAAGCTGCAAAGACTAAAAGCTGAACAGAGCTTCACTGAAAGAAGCACAGACTGAAAGCTGCATAGAGCCTGAGGTCTTCTATTCATCACAGCACTGCAACCATGTGAGGGCGGAAGTGGTCCCTCAGCAGGCTTCAGTGATGTCATGCCTGCTGGGAAACGCCCACTTTCTTCTGCTGGGAGATTGCACTAAGTGAGCAATAATAAAAGGTAAGATACACAGCTTTTTAAAGCTCTGAAATGTTTTCTAAGGTTTGGGAGTGGGTTTTAGGAGTAGTTAGGGAACATAGCCTGCGCTAGTTTAGAAAAGTTTATTTAGTGACAGGTGTGTAGTTTTGCATCATCTGGAGGTCCGCAGGTTGGAGACCACTGCTCTATAGGATGTATGGAAGTGGAGATAAAGCATAAGCAATACCGTTGTATTTACTCTAGGGTGAGCAGATGATTTCCATACTCCAGTGGTGGGACCCCCAAAGACCAGCATTTTATCCCCTTACCCTGTTCAAATCGTACAAACCAGCGAACTAAATGTTTGGTCTGTTTCACAGAAGTCTTTTTTCTATCCTTTAAATGACGCACATTCACCCTCCCCAATGGTAGCAAAATCTGCAGCAGGATTCTGCAGCAAATCCGCCTGCATGAACAGACCCTAAGAGACTGTTCAAACGTACAGTAATCTGCACAAATTCGATGCTGCAGATTTTAATGTAAACTAAATGACTGAACACAGCATCAAATCTGCGCAGGATATTGTATATGTGAATAGACCCTTAGGGTGCGTTCACACTGAGGAATTCACGAGGAATCATTTCGGTCAGGAACTTGTTGCTTTCCTTCATTTTATCCATCAAGTAGAATTTCCATGCGGAAATGAAGAGCAATGAAGGAGGAGGCTATTTAATTCTACTTTTCTGAATTCCGCTCGAAAACGATGTCGGGCAGAATTTTTTTTTACCATTGACTTCTATTGGATTCTGCTCGCGGATTCCACTTGAAGAATGAACATGTTCCTTCTTCCAGCGGAAAGGAATTCAGCATCGGAATTCTGCTAGCGGAATTTCTGCAGTGTGAACAGGACAGCGGAAAATATTAAAGTCAATGGGCAGAGGAGATGAGCATTAATTGGAGCGGAGAATTCAAGAGGAATTACTCGAGTAAATTCCTCTTGAATTACTCAGTGTGAACAGGCCCTTAAAGGGTTATTCCACTGGCCAGCGACCGGAACTAAATGTTCCGAACGCTGAATTCGCGCTGCGGGGGTCGACCACAATCCCCCATAGACTTGCATTGAGGGGTGTGGCAACGACTTCGCGAGGGGTGTGTCCAACCGCCGCACGCGTGAAAAACAGCGGTCAGAACATTTAATTCCGAATGCTGGCAAGTGGAGTACCCCTTTAAAAAGGAAGAACTTCACAGACTTACTTCCAGATGAGGACGGCCATCATCAGCCGGTTTAAACAATTGTTCAACGTTAAAGGGGTACTCCGCTGGAAATTATTATTATTATTATTTTTTAAATCAATAAATCAAGTGGTGCCAGAAAGTTGAACAGATTTGTAAATTACATCTATTAAAAAATCGTAATCCTTCCAGTACTTATCAGATGCTGTATGATCCACAAAAAGTTATTTTCTTTTTTAATTTCCTTTCTGTCTGACCACAGTGCTCTCTGCTGACACCTCTGTCCATTTTAGGAACTGTCCAGAGTAGGAGCAAATCCCCACAGAAAACCTATCCTGCTCTGGACAGTTCCTAAAATGGACAGAGGTGTCAGCAGAGAGCACTGTGGTCAGACAGAAAAGAAATTCAAAAAGAAAAACTTCCTGTGGATCATAACAGCAGCTGATAAGTAAAGGAAGGATTAAGATTTTTTAATAGAAGTAATTTACAAATCTGTTTAACTTTCTGGCACCAGTTGATTTAAAAAAAATTATACTTTTTTTCAGTGGAGTACCCCTTTAAATTTCATCTGTCAAACATTCATTTTGGTAGAAGTCGCCTGTTATCAACTATGAGGCAATATGTATGGGCACTTATAGGCTGTGTTCATACACTATGGGGGAGATTTATCAAAACCTGTACAGAGGAAAAGTTGCTGAGTTGCCCATAGCAACCAATCAGCTCGCTTCTTTCATTTTTGAAAAGGCCTCTGAAAAATGAAAGAAGCTATTTGATTGGTTGCTATGGGCAACTCAGCAACTTTTCCTCTGGACAGGTTATGACAAATCTCCCCCGTATTTTTTGGGGCTGTAATTTTACCTCAGTTTGAACCCTCAGTTTTTCGTCTTTTCCTGAGCATAAACCATTTGAGACATATATAAAGCAAGCTGCGGCCCAAAACATCGCCCATTACATGCCAGAGAAACCGCTATTTTTGAAGCCGTAAAACAGTGTAAACAAACACCAATTTTACTATAGAATTCATTAGGACTAAGACAAAACAATATATGAGAACACAAGCGTGTGGTTACACTGAAGCATGGGGTAGAGAAAAGTGTTCCCGCTGAGCCCAATCCTCGCCTCTCCCATATTCTGGAGACAACATTTCCTCCGGATCCCTGCGGCCTCCCTAGGCCATTTACACCCAGAACAAGAACCGGAGTGACAACAATCAAATCATCCGCACAAATAGGAGAAGCGTCAGTCACAATAGATATCTTCACTTATCTCCGCAACATCTACCGCGCTCCCTAAATACATGAAGGGATTCCTCGCGCACGGATACAGCCCTTAAAGGGGTATTCCAGGAAAAAACTTTTCATATATATCAACTGGCTCCAGAAACAGATTTGTAAATTACTTCTATTAAAAAAATCTTAATCCTTTCAGTACTTATGAGATTCTGAAGTTAAGGTTGTTCTTTTCTGTCTAAGTGCTCTCTGATGACACGTGTCTCGGGAAACGCCAGTTTAGAAGAGGTTTGCTATGGGGATTTGCTTCTAAACTGGGCGGTTCCCGAGACACGTGTCAGAGAGAACTTCGAAAAGAACAACCTTAACTTCAGAAGCTCATAAGTACTGAAAAGATTAAGATTTTTTTAATAGAAGAAATTTACAAATCTGTTTAACTTTCTGGAGCCAGTTGATATATAAAAAGTTTTTTCCTGGAATACCCCTTGAATGATACATTATATAGGAACGAGAGGGTCGCGATCACTGGAGCACTCACCCAGGTCACATGGGTCTAACTGTGTTTCCCAACCAGGGTGCCTCCAGCTGCTGCAAAACTACAACTCCTTCGGATGTCCAGGCCTGCTGGGAGTTGTAGTTTTGAAGCAGCTGGAGGCACCCTGGTTGGGAAACACTGGTCTAACTCCACATCCATCCTACCATAGCGAGTTTAATAAATCCCACCCATTTATATTCTGTAGTGCTGCACGAAGAGCACTTTACAGCGGTTTTCCCACACTTATGGTTCTCCAGCTGTTGCAAAACTACAACTCTCATCATGCCCAGACAGCAGGAGAGCAAGATACAGGTTGGGGGAACACTGACTCAGGGTCGACAGCTGGGACAACCACCAGACAATCTGAATTTTGGAGCCAATTTTATGGCAGCACGGTGGTTACCGGAATGTGACCAGACCTACTGAACAGGACGTAACCTGCCTGGGGGGGGGGGGTGGGGGTGGACCTGGGGGTCTCCAGCTGTGCAGAGTTTCAACCTTTGGCAGTTATAATGGGGGGTCATAGCTCTGCAACAAATGGGAAGACACAGATGCTTAAAGGGGTACTCCGCTGCTAGACATTTTATCCCCTATCCTAGTGTTTCCTAACCAGTGTGCCTCAAGCTGTTGCAAAACTACAATTCCCAGCATGCCCAGACAGCCAAAGGCTGTCCGGACATGCTGGGAGTTGTAGTTTTGCAACAGCTCAAGGCACGCTGGATGGGAAACACTGGATGTCTGATCTCCTGCAGCAGCGGTCATGCCATCACAGCCACACCCCTCGTTCCCCGGCTGAGTACCCCTTTAACAGTGACCTAAAGCATCCCTGGCTGAAGGCTGTCAGTACATGAAGAGAGTTGTAGTTTTGCAACAGCTGGAGACCTAGATCAGCATGATAGGAGTTGTAGCTTAATCAACACTGCCTGAAGGCTGCCAGGGCATGATGGGAGTTGTAGTCCTGCAGAGGCTGGAGGACCAAGAGCATCAATTACAGGCAATAATATAGAAGGCTGCCAGGGCATGATGGGAGTTGTAGTTTTCTAACAGCTGGAGAGAGCCTCAGGATGGCAGAGCAGTAACCTACATCCTCACTGGCGATGACTTTCTATGCTTACAGGCTGTCAGGGGATGATGGGAGTTGTAGATTTAAAGAAGCTGGAAAGTGACAGTTTGGGGACTTAGATAATTACTGGCTAATGATGACCTAGGTCGCTAACCGGTGTCATGATGGGAGTTGTGGTCGCTAACCGGTGTCATGATGGGAGTTGTGGTCGCTAACCAGTGTCATGATGGGAGTTGTGGTCGCTAACCGGTGTCATGATGGGAGTTGTGGTCGCTAACCGGTGTCATGATGGGAGTTGTGGTCGCTAACCGGTGTCATGATGGGAGTTGTGGTCGCTAACCGGTGTCATGATGGGAGTTGTGGTCGCTAACCGGTGTCATGATGGGAGTTGTGGTCGCTAACCGGTGTCATGATGGGAGTTGTGGTCGCTAACCGGTGTCATGATGGGAGTTGTGGTCGCTAACCGGTGTCATGATGGGAGTTGTGGTCGCTAACCGGTGTCATGATGGGAGTTGTGGTCGCTAACCGGTGTCATGATGGGAGTTGTGGTCGCTAACCGGTGTCATGATGGGAGTTGTGGTCGCTAACCGGTGTCATGATGGGAGTTGTGGTCGCTAACCGGTGTCATGATGGGAGTTGTGGTCGCTAACCGGTGTCATGATGGGAGTTGTGGTCGCTAACCGGTGTCATGATGGGAGTTGTGGTCGCTAACCGGTGTCATGATGGGAGTTGTGGTCGCTAACCGGTGTCATGATGGGAGTTGTGGTCGCTAACCGGTGTCATGATGGGAGTTGTGGTCGCTAACCTGGTGTCATGATGGGAGTTGTGGTCGCTAACCTGGTGTCATGATGGGAGTTGTGGTCGCTAACCGGTGTCATGATGGGAGTTGTGGTTGCTAACCGGTGTCATGATGGGAGTTGTGGTTGCTAACCGGTGGAAAGAGCCCGATAGTATCCGTAGCGGGGCCCCCGGCGGTGCAGGCTCCAGCTGCCTCTATCCAGCTCCTCTCCTGACACCACAGCGCCCCCCTCTGGCACAGGCTCCCGCCAGCCGTGCGCACCGTCCTGCCCTGCAGCATCCCGTGCCCCCACACGTCCCCCGTGCAGCAGCCTGCACAATGGTCCCGGTGTACGGCCCGGTCCCCGGCCCTGTTCCTGCCGCACGGTCCAGGCCATAGC
The DNA here is from genome assembly GCF_029499605.1 of Hyla sarda. Lineage (NCBI taxonomy): Eukaryota > Metazoa > Chordata > Amphibia > Anura > Hylidae > Hyla > Hyla sarda. The sequence continues at coordinate 78,769,216 of NC_079190.1, forward strand.
AACGCGCACGACTGAAATCCCGTGATTACCCCGGGAGCAGAGAGCGGCTTCCCTCCCCGCCTGCCCGGTGCACACATACCGTAAACCTCCTGCAGGATGCTGCACCGACACGACGAACCGAGACTCCGGTGCCTGGTCCTCTGGAGCGGCCGAGCTGGAGGATTCTCTAACTAGGGGGGGAGCCAAGGGCGGGGCCTTAGCAGGGAGTGGGCGGGGAATATGCGAGCGACCAATCAGAAGGCCGCATTCCGATGCGCGCACAGGGGGCGTGGTCGAAGAGCGAGAAAAGAAAAAATCATCGTAGTCCCACGGGCAAATTTGAAAGAAAAGATGGGATTGGACCCTGTGTCCGGAAATGTACGAAGGTTTCCGAGTGGAGACGGAGGGTGACGGAAATGACCGAGGGAGCGGGGTCAATTCCAGAGAGTAATATGAGGAGACAGGACATTTTCAGGTGCTCAAATCAGAGTCACCAGCCAGTAACTACAACACCCATCATACACTGATCTAATGCTAGGTCTCCAAACTGTGGGCCTCCAGCTGTTGCAAAACTACAACTCCCATCATGCCCTGACAGCCTTCTGGATTGTCACAGCCAGTGATGATCATATTTTTATTTTCAACGATTAAATGGGGACTCCCGTGGAAAACTGGTCCCAGAAAGTTAAACAGATTTGTAAATTACTTCTATTAAAAAATCTTAATCCTTCCAATACATTTTATGGGCTGTATACTACAGAGGAAATGCTTTTCTTTTTGGATTTCTCTGATGTCACGACCACAGTGCTCTCTGCTGACCTCTGCTGTCCATTTTAGGAACGCAGGCCTTTTTTGCACATCTGACCACTGTTACTTTAAGCATTAATAACTCTGGGATGCTTTTACTTTTCATTCTGACTCCGAGATTGTATTTTCATGACATATTCTACTTTATGTTAGTGGTAAAATTTTGTTGATACTTGAATCCTTTGTTGGTGAAAAATTCCAAAATTTGATGAAAAATGTTTGCATTTAGCATTTTTTTTTACTTTGAAACTCTCTACTTATAAGGAAAATGAATATTCCAAATAAATTATATATTGATTCACATATACAATATGTCTACTTTATGTTTGCATCATAAAGTTGACATGTTTTTACTTTTGGAAGACACCAGAGGGCTTCAAAGTTCAGCAGCAATTTCCAAAGTATTCAAAATGACATTCAGTAAGTGTGTTAACCCTTTAGGTGTTTCACAGGAATAGCAGCAAAGTGAAGGAGAAAATTCAAAATTTTCATTTTTTACACTCGCATGTTTTTGTAGACCGAGCTTTTGAATTTTTACAAGGGGTAAAAGGAGAAAAATCTTTTCATTAAAGTTGGACGTGTAAATAGAAAAAAAAATTTCACTTAGTGTACGTTCCCACAGGGCATATACGTATTTGAAGCTGTGCAAAATGTACGGCAGCAGCAGAAAATACGCTGCGTATTCCTTGCTCACTATATACACACAGAGCTTTCCGGCGGCAGCGCTATGTGTGAAGTGAGTTTTGGAGGCGGGGCCGTGTGCCGTAGTGTCTGTGATGCGTGGCCCCGCCTCCAAAACTCACTGCACACATAGGGCTGCCGCCGGAAAGCTCTGTGTGTGTATAGTGAGCAAGGGATACGCAGCGTATTTCCCGCTGCTGCCGTAAATTTTGTGCAGCGGCAAATACGCTGCGTATACGCCCTGTGGGAACGCACCCTAAAATGCATTTTTTCCCCCCCCCATAATAGGAGAAAATGTCCCCAAAATGTGTAACCCCATCACTTCTGAGTATGGAAATACCCCATGTGTGGACGTCAAGTGCTCTGCTGGCGAACGACAATGCTCACATTTGGCTTTTGGAAAGCAAATTTTGCTTAAATGGTTTTTGGGGGCATGTCCCATTTAGGAAGCCCCTATGGTGCCAGAAAGGCAAAAAAAAAAAACACATGGTATACTATTTTGGAAACTACACCCCGCAAGGAACGTAACAAGGGGTACAGTGAGCCTTAATACCCCACAGGTGTTTGACCACTTTTAGTTAAAGTTGGATGTGTAAATTAATATATATTTTTTTCACTAAAATGCTGTTTTTTCCCCCCAAATTGTACATTTCTACAAGGGGTAATAGGAGAAAATGCCCACCAAAATTTGTAACCCCATTTCTTCTGAGTATGGAAATACCCCATGTGTGGACGTCAAGTGCTCTGCTGGCGAACGACAATGCTCACATTTGGCTTTTGGAAAGCAAATTTTGCTTAAATTGTTTTTGGGGGCATGTCACATTTAGGAAGCCCCTATGGTGCCAGAAAGGCAAAAAAAAAACAAAAAAAAAAAACACATGGCATACTATTTTGGAAACTACACCCCGCAAGGAACGTAACAAGGGGTACAGTGAGCCTTAATACCCCACAGGTGTTTGACCACTTTTAGTTAAAGTTGGATGTGTAAATTAATATATATTTTTTTTCACTAAAATGCTGGTTTTTCCCCCAAATTGTACATTTCTACAAGGGGTAATAGGAGAAAATGGCCACCAAAATTTGTAACCCCATTTCTTCTGAGTATGGAAATACCCCATGTGTGGACGTCAAGTGCTCTGCTGGCGAACGACAATGCTCAGAAGAGGAGGAGCAACATTGAGATTATGGAGAGAGAATTTGGTTGGAGAAGAAGTCAGGGGCCTTGTGCATTTAAAAAGCCCCCCCTGTTTTGCCAGAACAGTGGACCCCCTCCCCACATGTGACCCCCCCCCCCCTCACAGAATTTAATAAGGGGTGCAGTGAGTATTTAAACCCCACTGGCGTTTGACAGATCTTTGGAACAGTGGGCTGTGCAAATTAAAAATTAAATTTTTCATTTTCACGGACCACTGTTCCAAAAATCTGTCAGACATCTGTGGGGGGGGTAAATGCTCACTGCATGCCTTATTACATTCCATGAGGGGTGTAGTTTCCAAAATGGGGTCACATTTGGGTATTAATTTTTTTGCGTTTATGTCAGAACCGCTGTAAAATCAACCGCCCCTGTGCAAATCACCAATTTAGGCCTCAAATGTACATAGTGCGCTCTCACTCCTGAGTCTTGTTTTGTGTGCCCGCAGAGCATTTTACGCCCACATATGGGGTATTCCGAAATTGCGTTACAAATTTGGGGGGTCTTTTTTTCCTTTTACCTCTTGTGAAAATAAAAAGTATGGGACAACACCAGCATGTTAGTGTAAAAAAAATTTTTTTTTTTTAAACTAACCGGTTGATGTAGACCCCAACTTTTCCTTTTCATAAGTGGTAAAAGGAGAAAAAGCCCCCCAAAATTTGTAGGGCAATTTCTCCCGAGTACGGAAATACCCCATATGTGGCCCTAAACTGTTTCCTTGAAGTAGGACAGGGCTCCACAGGGTGCCTCCAGCTGTTGCTAAACTCCCAGCATGCCTGGACAGTCAGTGGCTGTCCAGAAATGCTGGGAGTTGTTGTTTTGCAACAGCTGGAGGCTCCGTTTTGGAAACACTGCCGTATGATGTTTTATGTGGAGCGGGGGGGATTGGAAACAAACGCAGTTTTGTAACTTTTGGTGATTTCGTTTTTACGCAGTGCAACAGAGCTGATCTTTGTATTCTGTGGATCAATACAATTAACCTCTTATGGATGCCGCCTGCTTTAGATTCTCAGATAGTTTGTCACATATTGTACTTTATATCAGTGGTACATTTTTGTTCATACATGTAGTATTTATTAAAAGAAAGAAAAATTGCTTTCTTTGTGGCGTTCACTAGCCCGGATTTACTAAGAGTGTCGGTTTATTTTCAGTGTGTTATTTGTTTCCCCGACTATTTTTTCTCACACTTATTTATCAATATTTCGCACATGTCGAGAAAATTCTGTTTCATGATATAAAATTCTGTTGCACGGAGAAAAGAAAAGTGTCGCACAGGAAAAATAAAGCATAAAGCAAATAAATAGAGCAAAGTAACTCTGCACCAGGACATAACTTTACATTCATGGTCATTAATTGGTTAATAAACAAAAAGTAAATAAAAAATAAAGGAAATGAAAGTCATGATAAAAAAAAAGGAGAGAGAAATAAAAAAAATTAAAAACTAATTAAAAAAATGAAAAATGTTATATAAAAAGCTACTAAGGGGACAAAGTAACAGGATTTTCCAAAAATCCACACTTTTTAACAGATTCCCCAAACCTCAAGGCAGTCGGGTTTTCAAGTTCAGTAATTACCGTATATACTCGAGTATAAGCCGACCCGAGTATAAGCCGAGACCCCTAATTTCAACCCAAAATCCCAGGAAAAGTTATTGACTCGAGTATAAGCCTAGGGTGGGAAATACATCATCCCCCCCTGTCATCATCCAGACCCGTCATTAACATCCTCATCATCATCACCGCCTGTCATCATCCAGACCCTCATCATCATCACCTGTCATCATCCCCTTGTCATCATCCCACACATCCCCCCTTCATCATCCCTTTGTCATCATCCCCACCCCCCTTCATCATCCCCTTGTCATCATCCCCACCCCCCTTCATCATCCCCTTGTCATCATCCCCACCACCCTTCATCATCCCCCCCCCTTCATCATCCTCTTGTCATCATCCCACACCCCCCCTTCATTATCCTCTTCTCATCATCCGCCCTCAGTGGTCTTCAACCTGCGGACCTCCAGAGGTTTCAAAACTACAACTCCCAGCAAGCCCGGGCAGCCATCGGCTGTCCGGGCTTGCTGGGAGTTGTAGTTTTGAAACCTCCGGAGGTCCGCAGGTTGAAGACCACTGCGGCCTTCGACATCATCCAGCCCCCTCTCACCCCCCTTTAGTTCTGTACAGTACTCACCTCCGCTCGGCGCTGGTCCGGTGCTGCAGGGCTGTCCGGAGAGGAGGTGGTCCGGTGGGATAGTGGTTCCGGGCTGCTATCTTCACCGGGGGCGCCTCTTCTCCGCACTTCCGGCCCGGAATACAGGCGTTTCCTTGACAATGATGCAGAAGTACGTTGGCAATGAACGTACCTCTGCGTCGTTGTCAAGGCAACGTGACTATTCTGGGGCCGGGCCCGAAGCGCTTAGAAGAGGCCTCCCCGGTGAAGATAGCAGCCCGGAACCACTATCCCACCAGACCACCTCCTCTCCGGAGAGCCCTGCAGCACCGGACCAGCGCCGAGCGGAGGTGAGTACTGTACAGAACTAAAGGGGGTGAGAGGGGGCTGGATGATGTCGAAGGCCGCAGTGGTCTTCAACCTGCGGACCTCCGGAGGTTTCAAAACTACAACTCCCAGCAAGCCCGGACAGCCGATGGCTGCCCGGGCTTGCTGGGAGTTGTAGTTTTGAAACCTCTGGAGGTCCGCAGGTTGAAGACCACTGCGGGTGGAGAGTTCACTCGAGTATAAGCCGAGGGGGGTGTTTTCAGCACGAAAAATCGTGCTGAAAAACTCGGCTTATACTCGAGTATATACAGTAACAATTTTTCAGGTGGGTTTTAGAATACAACTGTCGGGTTTTCAGGAAAATGTCAGGTTTTCAAGAAAATGTTGGGAACACACCCCTAATTATGCAAACCCTTTGTTGGGTTAAAAAAATACTCAGAGTAATTGGAAAACCGTCGGGTTTTTAACAGTAAAATGTGTCACATAACCCGATAAAAAGAGTCGGGATCACGTTAGTAAATCAGGGCTACGGTGCGTTAAAAAAGATGTTATCTTTATTCTGTGGGTCAGGTACAATTATGGCGATAGCCAATTTATATACCTTTTTTGTGCTGGGATATTCTGGCAGCCATACCTTTTACATTTTTTGCTGGACCGTATTGTGTGAGGGCATATCTTCTTCGGGTCGAGCTGTACTTTTTATTGGTAGAATTTTAGTGATTTGCATTTTTATTCCACTTTTTAAGCCAAAAAAGACAATTCTTGCTTATGTTGTTTAGGTTTTGTCACAGCATTGATTTTGCAGGATAAATAACATTATTGTTTTATAGTACGTAGCAATACCTATTATGTATAGTTTTTTTAATGGTGATATAAAAGGGCTTTAGGGTCACACGGAACAAATCCGTTGATGATGGACCCTGCAGGTGCCTCCAGCTGTGCTTGCTCATAGCGGCAATCCGCTGCTACAAGCAGACACACAGCGATCTGTGAGTCACCGCGCACACGCGCAGTGTACTCGCACACATTGGCTCCCTGAGCTAGGCCAAAAGCACCCACGATGTGGGCAAGTAAACTGCGCGTGTGCCCTGCGACTCACAGAACACTGCGTGTCTGCTCACAGCGGCAGATTGCTGCTACAGCTAGGGAAGTGCAGCTTGAGGTTAATTGGAAAGCACTAAATATCCAAATGCCTAGTGGAAATGATAATTGAAAAAAGTGGGGTACAATCCTCAGGCGCTCACTAATGGGATATGTAGAAATGGGGAAGGGGAGATGGGGAAGGGAGAGAAGGAGTATAAGGCGAGTAGGAGAGGTGTTGTGTAGGGGAAGTAAGAAGGAAAGAAAGATGGCTACAATGCCAAGATAGGGGTTACCACCCATGTCATCTAGAATCACCTAAACCACTCTTTTAACCAGATTAGAGAGGATAAGGAAGTAAATAAGGAGGACAGCGCCTCGCGTAATTCTGTAGGCTAAATGTCCCAAATGCCCTTTTGGTTATTGAAAGAGCTTTATTGTTCGTTCAGTTATTACAAGTCATACGATAAATTACAGTCACACAAAGCATGATGGTACAATAAACCTCAAAGGTTCCCTAAGCTATACATCGCACATCATGCAACTCTAACACTCCGCTCAATTCTGTAATAGAAAGGCACAAGAAGTCGAATAACTAAACAATACAATCTGGGTAGGGGCATGGGCTATGGGGACGGGCTGGGGGCATTGGGGCATGGGCGACAGTGTGGGGATAGGGAGGGGGCAGATCACAGGGCCGAAACTACTGGGCTATATCTTCAGGGGGACATGGGGAAGGAGAGGAGTCTTCACTCTTCTTCTTCATTGAGGGTCGGGCTGTCGCAAGATGGAATAGTCTTTGAGCAGGCTCTTGAGGAACCTGCGGCAGTCCCGGACGGACATGTTCTCCCTGTTGATCACGAGGCGGTTCCTGGCAAGACACACTGCATCCTTAAAACAGTTCAGAAGGCGCCAGGCCTCCTGGATGGCCTCCACGTCGTGGGCCCCAGGGAACAGACCATAAAGCTTGGAGTTCCTGGGTACAGAGTCTCTGAGTTCATGTTCCAGGGCTTCCAACAGATCCTGAGCAAAGGGGCACTGCCAAAACAGGCACAAAGATGTTTCTTCCCTGTAGGGGCACCGGGGGCAGTACCGGGTTCTGCACAGGTCGCGGGCATGCATGAATGACCTGAGAGACAACCCTCCCTTGATGGCCATCCACGACAAGTCCTTATGTCCATTGGTAAGCCGCTTTGAGGCCACATTAGTCCATACTGTCTCTGCAGTGGCTGCGGGAAGCCCCGGAACCAGCTCCATCAAGTCCTTAGCTCGGATGAGCTTGTAGATAGTCTTTGGCTTCCACAGGTCGGGCTTCAGACCCTCCAGCTGGTGTTCCCTCACGAACTGGACAACATTCCCATAGAACCAAGGAGTGTTCCAGTTGTAAGGGATGGAGCTGTCCCACTTGTCCCAGCCCAGCTGTCTCCAGAGGGGCATGAGAAACAAGCGAGACATGGACCTGCCCGCTGAGCCAGTCTTTTCAACAAGAGTCCGCTGCATGCTAACACATGCAAAGGAGGCCCTCAGCAGAGTGGGGATGTCAGGCACTCCCTTCCCACCCTTGCGGGGCTCCTTATACATCACAGTCCACTTAAGGGCTGCTCCTTCCTTCCTGAACCAGACTCCTAAGATTTGAATGAAGTCTGGTTTAACTGTAAAGGGGAAGGGGGCGGAAGAAGCCAGGTGCCATTCCCCGAAGAGCATAGCTTTCGACTTCCCGCAGTTGACTTTTGCCCCTGAAGCTCTGCCGAAGTCCTCGCAGGTCTGGACAAGTGCAGTCACCGAACACTGGTCAGCGCAGAAGACGGTCACGTCGTCCATGTAGAGCGAGCACTTGACCTCGTAGCGATCTGGTCCTGGTGCGGTGATCCCTCTGATCTTCCATTTTGCTGGATAGTCTCTGCGAAGAGCTCTATAACACAAACAAAAAGAAGAGGTGAAATGCCCTTTTGGTAGGAAATATGCTCACCTTATGTGAAACCTGGTTTCATGCATATCACCCCTTGGGAAGCGGGGTAGCGATGTGAGATGACCAGTTACATCATAGGGGTCGGTAGTGGGCTAGGCGTGAAAAACTTGGAGAAAAAATCAGATTAGTGGACACATTTTATGTCTTAATTTATTGTTTTTATATAAAAAAAATGTATACATTTTAATATTTTTATTCAGTCTCCTTTTAGGAGCCTTTAAGTACACTCTAACTAGAGGTATTTATTGACCATATTTTGTATAATTAGGTTGGGAACAACAACCACAAGGTCCCTGTGGTCTAGGTAACCAACCACCTCGTAAAAATCTCGAATAAATATTTGATTATTTAATTTTCCAGTGTTGTAGCCTTCTAGTTTTTCCTCTCACACTGTCCATTTCCCCCCTTTGACATCACCCACAAGTCACTCTTCCCTAGATCTGCTCCTCTCCTCCTCTTTATTCCAGTCACCCCAATTAGTGAGTGCTTTTGAGAACTGCCCCGCTATCTTGGCATTGTAGCCATCTTTCTTTCCTTCTTACTTTCCCTACACAACACCACTCTTACTCTCCCTATACTCCTTCTCCCCCTTCCCCCCCCTCCCCTTCCCCATTTCCACATATCCCATTAGTGAGCGCTTGAGGACTGTACCCCACTTTTCTCAATTACAGCTAGAGGCACACTGTAGGGTCCATTATCAGCAGGTCCGCAACGTAAAATATGCTGCAAATCCGTTCCGTGTGACCCTACCCTTAAGGGCATTTTTTGACACTTTATTTCCTTGCTATAAAACGTTATATTTTTTTTATACCTTTTTCTTTTTACCTTTTATACTATGCCGCAGTACATCTGTACTGCAGCACAGCATAACTGTCATTATTACACTGACATTCAACCTCTGAGAGCCCGTCTATGGCTGGACCTTACAGGCTTCCGTACTAGGCAAAATAGTCCACCAGCTGACCTCCTGCTGCCATTACAATCAATGGGACCCCGAGATCGCTGATCCCCCTCCCCTTGTCAATTCTTTAGATGCCGTGGTTAGACCACCGCAATCATGCTGTGATGGGATCCTGCCTGTGATTGACAGCCAGGTCCTGCCGCCGATCTCCTGCAGCCCGTATGCATACGTCCTATAGCAGGAAAGGGTTGTAACAGTATTTGCATAGTTTCACTATTACTGTACTACTGTTTAAAAACTTTTTTTTTACAAAATAGTTTTGCTTAAATTTGCCTTATTTTGAGCCCTCTAACTTTCTAAATTTTCCATTGCTGTATAAGGGCTCGTTTTTTTGCGCCATGGTTTGTAGTCTTTATCAGTACCACTTTTACATGTCACTATTTTATTAAAATTTTTCTGGGATGTGATGTGACAAAAAAAAGCTATTTTGGTATTGTTTAGCATCTATACTAGTCACTGCACAGGATCAAAAATTTCAAACTTTAATAGTTTGGACAATTACGCACACACTGACACCAAATTTGTGTTTTTTACTTATTTTTTAATTTGTAAAAAGGGAGATGATTTAAAATTTTATTGGGAAGGGGCTTTTTTTTAAAAAATTTAACCCCCTTAATGACCCGCACCAGAAATGTACGTTGCCACAGCACCACACATTTACAGTGCAGCTATGAAGCAAGTGCAGGAGCTTGTTTCATAGCAGGTAAGTTCCAGCATGGTTTCAGACCTAAACCCTATATACACACATATATATATATATATATATATATATATATATATATATATATATGTTTACATATTCTTGTTTAAAAAAAATTGGGAGGTGGGTGATTTGAATTTTTCTATATATTTTTTTTACTTCTTTGATACACTTTTTTAGTCCCCCTAGAGGACTTGTATAACCAATCATGTGATTGTTCATATAAATTAATGCAATACTATTTTTTGCATTTATCTATTAGATCAACACTCTACTGTTACAACTTGCCTATGGCAGACTGTAGCAATTGATCAGTCACGGCATCCACGGAGGCCTAGTAAAGCCCTTGGGCTGGCATGACAACAAATCCGACCACTATATAACCAATGACACATACAAATAGTGTTTAAATGCTGCTGTTTTCAGCAAAAAAAAATTTCAATGGTAAATAATATTCAGTTTGAAAGGGGCTGAGAATGTATCTGTATAAAATTGAAAAATAAAAATAAAAATAAATAAATAAAGACAGTAGAAGATAAAGCTTTACTATTAAAAGTGTTGCCATTTCTTTACAGTCAGTCCAATACCAGTTCTGTCAACTGTAAGGGTATGTTCACACTACAGGATTTCTGAGCAAACTTCTATTTGGAAATTCCGCTACATAAATGGCTTCTCCGTTGACCCATTTCTGCCGGGTAAAAATCCACAGTGGAAATTCAGGATTTCTAACTAACTGAAAGAATGAACATGTTCATTCTTTTGTCAGAATCCTACACAGACTGCATTGACGTTACCGGTGCAGGTTTGCGTGGTCGTAGCACGGTCGTAGCTGGGCCTCAGAAACCAACCTGTCTTATGTAACTCAAAGCTGCATTGGCACTGGCTAGAAAAAAAATTCCTAAAGCAATTTTATCTATAAATGCCTCAAGCATTTACATTACTAAATGGTCAGACCTTGGCTGATATTTCCAGTAACAGCAAACGACAGTGAATAATTTTTTGGCAGGTTCAACAAATTATATGATAAATGGATTTCTGTCAATTGTCATAAACAACAGATCCTCCACTTTCCCAATGTAACTCAACAGGGTTTATCAGACACATTTAAAAACCCATTGTGTGACAGATCTGGCACTGTGCCATGGCTTCCAGTAAAGCAGGAGTCATACTGCACATGTGAATGAAAGCTTACATCAACCAAATTGTCAGCTTTTAGTTGAGTGCTAAATTTCAAGTGTTACTGTCAGTTAACAAAACTTTTGAAATCAAATAGAGACATGTCAAAAGTTTTGATCAGTCAGGGTCTGGATGTTCAGACCCCCACCAATTGCTAGAACGAGCTGCGGAATGGTGGAATACTTGCTGCTTTCCCTGATCACTACAGGAGACAGGCTGTGTCATGCTCAAGCCTTAGAATTCATTGTGTTTGGTGTTGCCACAGGTGTTGCCATAATCTTAGTAAGTTCTGCATAGTGATTGGTGTTCCTCTGTATAAATGGACAGTCTGACCGGGATGGGGCCACTCCCAGAAGAAGCTGATGTACCGAAACGTGCGTTGGAGTGGTGCTATCCCGACTCCTGCTATCTTTGATCCTCTGTTTACCTCTCATTAGGTCTGTATTTAGCGTCGTCAGCTTACATGCACTTGTCACTTTGTTCATGTATTTGGCACCTCACTCTTACTTTGAGCATATAGGGTGGTTATATTATACCTTACCCTTTAGTGCAATAATGTGCTAGTATGCCTGTATTTTGTCTTATGTACTGCTATAGCTTATGACCTACTTATTCTATTGATAGATTGTATGCAGGGCCGGTGATATCACCTGTGATGTCCCAGTACAGGATATGGTCCTGCACTACCCTTAGGCACTGATAGGTTGAGACCCTCAGTGACCTGGGGGCTCTCCTGCAAGGTCTCCCCCTGTTGTTTCCAGAATGTTGTGTATATCACTTTAATGCCTAGACAGTATCCTTATGTATAGGTAGTACAAAGGACCTGTGGAAGGTCTCAAGGACCTGTGTAAGTCTGTCACATGTTATGTTATGCAGTGACATGATTTGTTGTCACATGTTCTCCCAGAGAGCATCAGCTTTACCTATGACCTGCAGCTTGACCAATTGGCTTTGGTCCAGCCCCCCACTATATAAACAGGCGGCCATTACAATTCACTCTCTTCTCTTCCTTTACTGAGAACCAGCCAGTACAGATATCTCAGTGCAAGTGATCAGCATCTGGAAGACCCCAAAAGCTACAGTCATTACAGTAAGTCTCAAGTCTATATCTGCTGTCACTGAAACTAGTCAAGTCCAATCTCGAGTCAAGTTAGTTACAAGTATATTGGTCCAGCAAGCTGCGTGGTCCTTCTGGGTCCTGACCACCTCTCTGGCCTTAGCTGTGAAGATAATTCCATCTGTCTTATACTCAGTAAAGCCTCCGTTTGACCATAACTGGTCGTGGACTCTCATTTCACTACTAGCAACTGGGATAGCGGAGAATCCGGGCGTGTGGTGTTCCGGAACCCTAAAACCACATTGGGTCACAAACAATAGGGGTTAACAACATTTTGCCCCCAGGGTTAATACCATCTGATCCCACCACTCACACCGCTACACCCATGGTCCTGCCATACACCGGTGGGTCACCACACACCTTTTTTTGATGCTGTATTCCTCTCACATTTCACCATTTTTTATATATTGTATGTAAATGTTTTTCATTTATGTTTAATAAATGTGTTGTCATTGAGACAAATTATTTATTCATTAGTGGCGCCGATTGGTTCTCTTTGTTTTTTGCAAATGTCTTCTGGGGGTGAACTCTTTGCTCACTGGCAGACTCACACATCCTAGTGACAGGAAAGTGAAGATATTTGAATATTCATGACAGGGGCAGGCAGGGCAGTGAATATAAAGGAGGCAGGGGAGCTCGGAGACCCAGCTCCCCACATCCATTGCCCAGAGCTGCGGAATAGGAACAAAGATATAAACGGACATAACTCAGCAACTACTTTACTGTGTGTTAACTCTTCACGTTTCAATAAAAATGTATAGTTCTCTACTGTAGCTCTCTGCAGATTTTACTATTTCCTAGACACATAAGAATGAAAGAGATTCTCCAGCTTTTCCAACTGAGCCACAAAAAGTATGGCTACATCCGGCTATGGCTACATCAGGCTATTTGGCCGCTCCTATCTGCAGATTCCCAAGTGTTTATCTCTTGTACTTTCAGTGTTATATTACTCTTGTCACTTGTTCTTGTCTATCAGGCTGTTCTGTGATCTTATATATACCTAACAGTAGAAGTACAGCTGTCAGAACATGCTGAGACTTGTAGTTTTACAACAGAAATACACAGGTTGCAGATCACTGATGTATATACATCTTTAATATTTTTCTAATATTGGGGAGATATACTGTACCTGCCTAATGGGGAAGTACACTTGCTTACTGGAAAGACATACCTGCCTAATAGTGGAACTACCCAAATACTGAGGGAGACATACTTAATGGGGAACCAATCTTCCTAATGGGAAACCTACTTATCTACCTGCGTTTACTGTGTGGACACCAAGAGAATATTTATTACTGTTTGGATTACCATAAATGGGGCACATTCTGCAGAAAAAGTAATGGCTGGAAGAAGTCATCATGGTGGTTTGGAGAAGAAAAAGGAAGGAGAAAGACTCCAAAAAGACGTCACTTGTGAGTCACTGCTTGTATCTACTTCTACATGGTTGCTATATAGGGAAATTTTAGTCGGGGGGGGGGGGGGGGGGGGGACTGGCAGACTAATATTTGAAGGAGGGGGGCTTTCTAATTATTTCTAAGGAGCCCCATGGATTCTAAGTACGCCCCTTGTAAAAGGGGGTCTGACTGCTGAGACTCCCACAATCACAAGAATGGAGGTCAACTATCACCGGAGTGAGTGGAGCCGCAACATACATGCTTCATAACTGCTTCATTCACAGTCACCACGACTTCTATATGTATCTAAGTTCAGCCCATGTTCATCAAATCAGTGCATAGTATATACAAAATTGACATGCTGCAGATGTTAAAGTTTTGCTGTTATTTATAGAAACTGGGTCGGGCTCTATAGACTTAGAAAGGAAACCATCTCCTGAAATCAGAAGGACTGAGTGCGGAGCTGGATAGTAGAGTGTGCTGCTGGGCGCGTCATCTGGCTATATCTAGAGAGTGAAGGGGATCTCAGCACTGAAACCCTGATTTAAACTAAGACTTTTCTAAAATTTTATAAACAACAGTAACGCCTTAAGTCACACTGCAGGTCAAATTCCTTATGGAAAATTTAAAGGGGTATTCCAGCCATTGGATAGAGGATAAGATGTCTGATCGTGGGGGGCCCGCCGCTGGGTCCCCATGCGATCTCCGTGCAGCATCCGGTATTCTGTGCTGGGCTACTGCTCCAATCTTGGAAACCTCTGAGTTTCCAGGATTGGAGACGTGATGTCACACCCCCTCAATTCATGTCTATGGTAGGGAATTGAGGGTGCGTGGTGTCACACAGTGCCCCCTTGTGATGTCATGCTACTCTGAGGTTTCCGAAATTGGAGCAGCAGGCCAGCCCAGAATGCCGGGTTCTGCTCGGAGATCGCAGGGAGCCCCAGCGGCGAGTCCCCCACGATCAGACATCCTTTGGAAAGGGAATAGGATGTCTATGGCTGGAATACCCCTTTAAGTATTGCATGCATGGTTTCTCATTCACTTGTATCTTACTGTAATGCGCTGCTGGTTTTGCCTGTGCAGAGCCACAGTAAAAAAAACATCAGTCCTCTGTGACTTCACCCTTAGGCTTGGTTCACATTTTGTAGTTTGGTCATTACTTTTTAGCTAAAACTAGGAATATGTCTAAAACAGAAAAAGGTGCAAATCTTTCTATTATGGTTTTCCTCTATCTTGTTTCTTGTGCTACAAATATATTAATATGTGAGAATCCTCTCATTGCTTTAAAGTGGTCACAAGGCCCAGATATCACGTTTCTGAATATATGAGGGCCTATGGAGAGAGAGGCTGTCACTGGAAGAGTCAGGCAGCAGCCCCCCCCCCCCCCCCCCCCCCACCACCATCACCACCACCATTCAGATCACATGAACACTTGACTGAGTGTCAGATATAGCATATCTATCTATATATTTTGTGATATCTTGTATGAATTTTATATGGACAGGGCGTCCTGTTGTTTGAGTCAGCCTAGTGGTTGCATATCGATGACAAACCAAAAATGGGGCCTTCCCTACTGCAGAAGGGAAATCTAGGTTATCAAACTATGGGAACACCATTCTTCATCTATGTGAGAGGTTTAAGCTAGTTAGTAGTCTATTCTAAAGAGACAGAAAAAGTAATATGAAGAAAAGACAGTGGTAGTGGTCTGTATTCTGCTCATAAAGCCAAGGAACTGATGATAAAAGGGACAAATTATCTTCTAACCTAACCCATTAGGTCAAGATCTATCCTTTATGGGCAAAAGATTGCCATTTCCCAAAAGAAAATTAAATACAATCACATTTTGACATACACAGGCCCACTATGGAGCCAACTCCATAGACCGGCACCACAGGCATTGCTGACTCCAGGGGAGGTGCTGCAGGCCCCATCGTCCTTACTCCAGGGGGCGGGTGCACTAGCATTTTTGTGAGGCTGACTCCAGAGTAGGACACATAAGCCCCATTGTGGTTCTTACCCCAGGGAAGGCTTCACAGGCCCCATTAAAGAGATTCTCCAGGGTAGGGTGCCACAGACCCCATATCAAAACCAACTCTGGGGGAGAGCGCCAAATGCGCCATGGCCACGCTGACTTCAGGTGAGGCCCCATTGCTGGCCATTTTTTTTATGGGAGGGAGCCGCTTGCCTTATTGCTTGGTTGATGCTGGTGGAGGGCAGCACAGGCCCCATTGCTTTGCTGACCCCACGAGAGAGCGTAACATGCCACATTGCATGGCTGTTTCATGGGGAGGGTACCACATGGCCCATTGCTGGGCTGACTCGGGGGATGGATTAATTGGCCCCATTGCTGGATTACTCCAGGCAAGGCACTGCAGGCCATATTGCTTGGCTGATTCAGGAGGAAGGTGCCACAGACCTCATTTCTTTGCAGACTCTAGCAAAGGGCTCCATCAGCCTCATTGCTGGGTTGACTCTGGGAGGGCACCAAAGGCCCTATTGTTGAACTCATTCTGGGTAGAAGGTGCCATAGGCTCTATTGCTGGGCCAGAGGCGGCCTATTCTTCCTCCTCCAGCCCTGAGGTCATCCCTCGATCAAGCTTGCCAAGTGCACGACCATGCTCACCAAAATTACCGCAATGAGTATTCGGAGATGAGCCGGAGCTGATCGAGTACATGCACAGAATACGTCAACCGTTACCTGGGAAGATACTCCCATCAATCCCAACTGCAGAACGGGAAAGGGCCCGTCAAGAAGCCGAGCTGGCTGAATTGATGGAAAAGCTAAAGGCCCGATACAAAGAACTCCAAAACGCGTACATTTGCCTTACGAAGAAAGAGTGCGGTATCAAGAAAATACCAAAGAAATGGAGGCATTGTACATCCATAAATGGGATCACACCCGAGAAGGGGAGGACCCATTAGAAAGGAGAAGAGCAACTGTGGCCAAGTACGACAAGGTCAGAGGTTATGGGACACTCCTTGTCTGCCACACTGGGCAGACCATCCTCGTAAAACCGGCGAGCAGTGCAAAGGCCGTATCTCCATAAAAAGTTCAATACCTTGGAGGTGGGTGAAATTGTGGAGTACACCCCCGTCCAGAGCCTTCGTGGAGAATGGGCTGCAGCGGTCACCAGACAAACAGCCCCAATACAGCTTCCCTTTAAATATTTCCCTTCAACGGATTGGGAGTCTGATCCCTTCAACGTGAGGCCGACAAGGTTCCTAAAGCCTCCACCAGCGTACCCAAGGAGGAGGAGCTTCAAGAGTCAAGTTCGTCACCTGCTATGTACAGCAAAGAACCAAGTTCTTCATCTTCTTCATACCGTCGAGAGTCAAGTTCTACACAGGGTGAAGAAAACAGGCCAAAATTGCGACCACCCAAGTCGGTACCTAGACCCTCTCGGAGCAATGAGAGTTTGTCTATCCCTGGGGTACCCACAGATGTACCAAGCTCCTCTCGGAGCAGTGAGAGTTTGCCAATTCCTCAGGTACCAACGAAAGGGTCATGGGTTGCTCCTAATTTGGAGATGGTGCTCAAGCCCTATTGTCCCACTGTGATCCCGGCTAGTAAGCCTATAACCCCTTCTCAAGCTGCCTTCCACAACTCCATTCTCACCAATGTGGTGTGTCAAGTCTTATCCTGCCCCTGATGTTGGCAGATATAGGGGAAACAAGAGAGGCACTACAAGAGTGAAGAAGAACATCTTCCAAAGAGACTCTAAAGTAATGTCTTATTGTTTTTTTTTTCTCTGTCTAACCATTTTGCCTTGCAGTAACCAAGTTCAAGAAAAGTGCCTAGCAGGACTGTGCTAAGTTTGTTTCAGTTTAAAGTTCAGCAACGTAACCACCAAGCTTGTGCCTGACTAATAAATCAAGAGACTCCTAGCCTGTAGGAGATTCACCAAGGACTGTACCCGGCTGAGTTGTGGTTAAGGCCGTATTCACTTTCTATTGGACTCCTAGTGTAGGTGGACTGTTGATCCTTACACGCCTGCTTCATGTATATACCACAAGCTTCATAAGAACTCTTATGAAAAATGTCGCACTTATCGGGTTAATGCACCTGAAATATGTTGGAGTGTTAATAAATATATAGTAAATATGTATATGGTTTTGTACACAGAAAAATGTCCTTGTGTCTGTGTACATAAATAGTCAGTAAGGTTTGTACATAGAAAATATAGTCAAATGTCTATGTACATAAAAATAGCTTAGAGTTGTGCATGCAAAATATCGACGTACTGCACGCGCACACTCAATACTACAATTGAGTCCAATTCTCTTACACACAAATGTATCGTAAATCAAAAGGTGTTTAGTAGTAACCCAATAGGGGACACCTCGGCTCCTCCGAGGGTAGTATTATTGCTGTCGCCCATCGCTAGCACCTATCTCGGAACAAAATGATAGGGAGGATTCCCTTTCAAATAATACTTGCATATAGTACCCTACATTACTCACTTAATGTACTACTTCAAAATTTCTCTAGTACATACGCAAAAATAAATAAACATCTCACTTAAGTAACACTTAAGGAATTGTAGCATATTGATAATGCTCTTGCTAGTACAAAAGTAAACACGGAATTTTCAGAATAACCTGGATAGGTTGTTGAGAAAGTGCTCTAGGGATAAGTAGCTTGTAGTCGATAGACCCTAGCAGCCACCCTTACTGTGACCTAGCTTAACAGGTAACTTATTGTTGGCATAAAATGTGTGAGATAACAAAATGTCTAGTCAGCTTGAAGCTAACAGTATAGAGAGCTGAACTTATGTCTAGTAAGCTTAAAAAAAATGTATAATAAGTTTTATAAAGTTATATAGGAAGCTAGAAACTAAAGTATAGATAGCTCCTTTAAGTGTCTAGATAGCATTCAAATGTCTAGATAGCATTCAAGTGTCTAGATAGCATTCAAATGTCTAGATAGCATTCAAATGTCTAAGTAGGATGTCTAGCTTAAATATAAATCATCCTGTTCTATAACATCCTGTTCTAATTCTCGTCCTAGTCCCTCTGTCTCAGGGGACAGACGTCAAGGCCGACATATGTTTAGTAAGGGGGTTTGTGGTGTCCCAGTACCGCATTTCCTTCTGTACTTATTTATCTATGGGTTCCCGTAGCCAGAATCCCTAGGACATAGTATTATCTGTTAGTCAGTCCGCCCCTAGTCGCCTCTATTATAGTGTATAGATTCCTAATTTATCCATAGAATAACGTAAATAGTATTATTTCTGGATATTAATGGTTAATTACTGGTTTCCATGGTGTCGCAGGGCCTTCGGGTCATGTGATGCGTTCCAAGCCTCATTCTGGATGTGTTCCAGGCCTCACTTTGGTATCTCTAGCCTCATTTTGGGATTTGCAATGTATATAGATCCTGTGATGTAAGCAATCCCATGATACCATGTAAAGTGAGTGGCAGACGTTCGGACCAATCAAAATCGCCACGCCCCCTGCCCATATAAGGGAGCGGCGGCCATCTTATCGCTCTCTTTCTCCTGGCTCTTGATGAGAGAAGACCTGTATCTCAGTAATCGCAGTGAGTTAGGCCTGAGCCTTGCGGCAATGGCTGAATGATCTAAATTAAAGAGTGTATCATCCCCTAAGCACTCTGCAGTATCACCGGACTCAATATTTCCCTTAAATCCGGACGGATCTGCACATCATTCCCTAAATTCAGAGACTATAAGTTTCATGCAAGGTCCACAACTTCTGCCAATCGCTAAGCAACCTAAGAACTGTTATATGAGACTGTTACTACGCATTGGATATTGCAAGCACTGCAGTAAAGTTATTCAAGTTCAAGTTAAATCTGCTTGTGGACCTTCAGTCATTTCATTGCACCTATCGCTTCTGGGAAGGGTGGCGATAGGCCGGAACATAGATTCAGCATACCAGCCCTCACCCTGGCATCACGATTGACTGGGTTAATATTAACCCCTCATATACCAACATCATACCATCCCTACCATACACCCCCCAAGGGCTACCACAGTAGCATAGTGCAGTAGTGTTACTTTAGATTTTAGGCTTTTCTGGGTAACTCCTCCTTTTGGGAGTTGTCACGATCACACCCTATGGTGATGGTGCAAGGGTTAAAGCCGCCAGACCTCTGGGTATTCACTACTAGTCCCAGCAAGTCACCAAATTAACCCTTAGATAAACGTGTTTCACCAGAGCTTCCTTCAGAAAGGTGAGCTCCTATATTTAGAGATCAAAGACCAGAGCTGATTAATTAAACATTTAATCTGATAAAAGGTATCGCAGTGCTATATATATATATATATATATATATATATATATAAACAAATGACATACAGTTACAAAAATATGAAAGAGTTTAGCAAGGCAAGTTCAGAAAACAAAAGATGAAGTTCTGACAGCATGATGGTATAGCCGTCCTTGTCAGTGAGAGTCCAGCTCTCGTCAGCTTTTGGCACAGCCTTGAACAACAGTTGAGTCCAGCATTTTAAATCTTATCTCTGCTTCTTTGGAGGGAAACTCCATTCCCCCCCCCCCCCCCCCCCCCGTGATCCCACCAGGTGGTGCATCTCTCTTCCTGACCCCTTATCTGTTTGATTATATGATGGGACTAGAGTGCACGACTTCAAAGGAGATACCAAACAGCCAGACCCCCAATAAAATGCAATACACAAAAACAAAGGATACACCGTCTGAATGACCCCTCACCCATGTCTTGGATAATACATTACACACAGATACAATTATAATACACATGTAGGATTCAATTATCAGGCCTTGGGCCTGACAGGAGTCATTCTGGTTTGCCATGTAATCCTCAATCATGTTTTAACCCCCTTTATGGGCTTATGATTTGAAGATAAGTTGACCCTAGTACGTGGCACTGTATAGAAAGTTCCCCTTCCAGAAGAGAGCTCCTTGCATATTTTTCCTCATTGAGCACTCTATGGTTTGTAAGACTCTATATGCCATTTTGGTGGTCTTCTTGATGAGACACACCACCCCCCTCTGTCCCATGTTTTTCCAAGGAAATGGTCTTTCAGGTTGCCTTTTAAAGAGAATCTGACAGCTGTTCACTCGCACTAAACCCAGTATACTGGGTTACAGTTCAGGTGAATTGCTTTAAAATGAAGGGTAACTTACATTAGGTATTTCCATAGTTCTGTATGTTACAAGATCCCTGCCATTGTGCTCCAGCACGCATTGGAGGCGAGCAGCCAGCTTGGGCAGCTCCCCTGCTTCATCAATATTCCGCCCCCAGCCCGCCCACATCTGTGTAGTGAGAGCTGGGGTTCGCTCCTCCCCTCAACTGTTCAAAAACTGCCAAAAATAGAGGGATGGGAAGGCAGAGCTAGGTAGGACGCAACTCTGCACCTCCCTCAGCCCCGCTCCCGCACACAGCTCCCTCCTCCCATCTCCCTCAGCCCCGCTCCGTACACAGCTCCCTTCTTGCATCTCCCTCAGCCCCACTCCCATACACAGCTCCCTCCTTGCACCTCCCTGAGCCCCGATCACATACACAGCTCCCTCCTTGCACCTCCCTCAGCCCCGATCCCATACACAGCTCCCTCCTTGCACCTCCCTCAGCCCCGATCACATACACAGCTCCCTCCTTGCACCTCCCTCAGCCCCGCTCCCATACACAGCTCCCTCCTCGCACCTCCCTCAGCCCCGATCCCATACACAGCTCCCCCCTTGCACCTCCCTCAGCCCCGCTCCCATACACAGCTCCCTCCTCGCACCTCCCTCAGCCCCGCTCCGTACACAGCTCCCTTCTCGGATCTCTCTCAGCCCCGCTCCCATACACAACTTCCTCCTCGCACCTCCCTCAGCCCCGATCCCATACACAGCTCCCTCCTTGCACCCCCCTCAGCCCCCCTCCCATACACAGCTCCCTCTTCGCACCTCCCTCAGCCCCGATCCCATACACAGCTCCCTCCTTGCACCTCCCTCAGCCCCGCTCCCATACACAGCTCCCTCCTCGCACCTCCCTCAGCAGGAGGGATGTAGATCTGCACACAGCCCCGCTCCTGTCATGGGGACGTAGATATGCACAGCCCCGCTCCTGTCATGGGGACGTAGATCTACGTAGATCCTGTCATGACGGGAGTGGGGCTGTACACATCTACGTCCCCATGACAGGAGTGGGGCTGTGTGAAGATCTGCGTTCCTCCTGCTGAGGGAGATGAGAAGATGGGAGCTGAGGGAGGTGCAGAGTTGCGTCCTGCTCAGCTCTTCCTTCCCCTCCCCTCGCTGTATCTTCGGCAACATCCGGGCAGCTGAGGGGAGGAGCAAACGCAGAATTGCATAGGTCTGCATCTAACACCAGGTGAAGTGGGGAGCAGAGCGCTCATCTCACCACCCCCCACCACCCCCCTCAGCTGTCATGTAACGGGCGGGGAGGCAGGGGAGCTGCGCAGCAAGCCGGCTCCCCACCTCCAATGCATGCTAGAGTGCAATGGCAAGGACCTTGTAACAGGCAGAACTAGAGAAATACTAAAAAATTTAACTTACTCTTCATTTTAAAGCTCTTCACCAACACTAAAACTCAGTATACTCGGTTTAGTGCAGGTAAAAATGTCAGATTCTCTTTAAGGTTGTTACGGTGGGTGATGCACGGTATATATCTGAGGAAGGATTATGTGAGCAACACAAAAAAAAGATTGCAAAGAAGGATGTTTTAGGGAGGTCAGTGATTATGCAAGGGAAGATATTAAGAAATTGCTTACTATCCTTTCATATTGATGTGTGATGCACCAAACATGCCAAGACTTTGTCGTTTAGAATCCTTGAAGACAACTATATTGGAAAGATTATCACAAATAATGTAGGAAATCTACTCCATACTCCTCCCACTGGCTAAACAAGCTCTGTATTGAGTAGCATAGTATGACTGGTATTTTATTCTAATCAATATATCTGCAATAAGGGAAAGATGCATCTGAAATCATCACTTCCCAGGAAACCATGTAATGCTTGATGGAACATGAATGTTGATTCTACATGAGGATAACTTCTTGTGAAGCTGCAGATAATTCCCGCTCTTCTTATCTGTAGAATTACTGATATGTAAGAAGAGGAGATATCCACAACTGCATTAAGACATTGACACCAAAATTGATTGTTGTAATGTGACAAGTGTTCCCTTGAAAAGGAACATCAAAGAGTCATTCACAAGTGTATGAGCTCTTGGGTTTCAGCCGCGGAAAAAACAGAAGAATCTACTTTGTTCAGAAATTGCTCACTATAGGGGTCATGATGTGTTATGTTGCTATTTTCTGTGCAATTCTTAATGTATTTCTGAGATGTAAACAAGCTCTGTTTGTCTATGCTTAACTAGGTGCACAGTAAAACTACTATAAAACTACTACACTCTCTGTTTGCCATTGGTAGGGATTTTTTTTTGGGGGGGGGTAGGGATTGTTGGCCATGAAACCCTATACTTCCTTTGCAGTTCACATTTTGGTGCTGAGCATGTGCACTGGTTGGGGTTAGAGAATATATATATATATATATATATATATATATATATTTGCTTAGGTTTGGCGCTATTCCTTTATCAGAAGTTGTGTGATGTCTGAAGTGCAAAGTGGAATTGCTCATGGTCCAGTCCACTCAACTCAGAGACTCAGTAAAAAACAAAGTAGGAGTAGGCAGTTGCTGAGGCAAATTCTGCGAAGGCCGGACCTTAATTCTGTTAAAGGGGTACTCCAGTGCAAACATTTTTTCTTTTAAATCAACTGCCAGAAAGTTAAACAGATTTGTTAATTACTTCTATTTAAAAATCTTAAAGGGGTTATCCACCATAAGGTGATTTTATTACGTACCTGGCAGACAGTAATGGACATGCTTAGGAAGGATCTGCGCTTGTCTTGGAGCTAAATGGCTATGTTGTGAGATTACCATAACACTGTGGCTAGCTTTTTGTGGTATTTCCTGTTTGACTTTTCTTTTTTTGACTACAAATCCCATAATTAAATTTTTCCTCCCTCCCACACATCAGCCACCCCACATTGAAACATAAATGAGCTGCATCCATTCAAAAGACCTGTGGTTTTCAATCAGGGTGCCTACAGCTGTTGCAGATTGATCCCTCCACCCATTGAATCAGACAGGCTCCCTGTCATCAGCTGACTAGTGATTCAGGTCTCGGCCGCATTGCAACCTGGGAAAAATCTGAGACAACAGTCATTTTGTATGCTGCTAAAAATAAATATTGGGATGAAAATCACAGAAGAATTGTGAGAAAACCATCACACACAGGTGCAGACACTATATTATGAACTGCACTAACTTTACAGCCCCTGTAGCATAATCAAATAAAAAAAAATCCTGCAATACCCCTTTAATGCTTTCAGTACTTTTAGGCTGCTGTATGTTCCAGAGGAATTTTTTTTCTGTCTCACCACAGTGCTCTCTGCTGACACCTCTGTCCATGTCAGGAAATGTCCAGAGCAGGAGAGATTTGCTATGGGGATTTGCTCATGCTCTGGACAGTTCCTGACATGGACAGAGGTGTCAGCAGAGAGCACTGTGGTCAGACAGAAAGGAACAATACAACTTCCTGTGTAGCATACAGCAGCTGATAAGTACAGGAAGGATTAAGCTTATTAAATAGAAGTAATTTACAAATGTCAAGGTATATGTAAAAGAAAGTTAGTGGAATGTAAAGAATAAGAATAGATGGAGATCCAGATATTAATTGAAAAAATATAATATATTTATTAAAGGTGATGTTATTCGCTGGTGTCTAGTGTCCCTGCAGGGCCCTTGCATGGGACAAAAGGCGCAGCGTAGAATAATAAAAATGTATCAAATCAATGAATTAATAATTCAATAGAGAGAATAAAATAAAATAGAATAAAACTTGCATCTATAGTTCATCCAATGTTGGCAACATCACATCATAACATCACCTTTAATAAATATATTATATTTTTTCAATTAATATCTGGATCTCCATCTATTCTTATTCTTTACATTCCACTAACTTTCTTTTACATATACCTTGAGGACTGGTACCTAGTTGATTTATCAACTAAATTGTTTTTCTGTACTATTTAGACCTTTGAGTGAAGGTAACACCAGTTAACCTCAGGTATATTTACCCACTGAGAGAGCTACACCTTCTTTTATCTCATTTACAAATCTGTTTAACTTTCTGGCACCAGTTGATTTAAAAAAAAAAAAATATTGTTTTCCACTGGAGTACCCCTTTAACAGAGTTAAGTTTCGGCCTTCCCAGAATTTGTCAGCATTTTGCCTGAGCAACTGCCTATTCCTACTTTGTTTTATGAAGAGTCTTTGAGTTGAGTGGACTGGACCATGAGTAATTCCACTTTGCACTTCAGACATCACACAACTTCTGATAAAGGAATAGCGCCAAACCTAAGCATGTATATGTAGATATATATATAAATATATATATATATATATATATATATATATATATATATATATTCAAGACTCTAACCCCATCCAGTGCACATGCTCAGCACCACAATGTGAACAGCAAAGGAAGTATAGGGTTTCATGGCCAACCATCCCTACCCCCCAAAAATCCCTAACAATGGCAAACAGAGAGAGTGGTAGTCTTACTGTGCACCTAGTTAAAGGGGTACTCCGGTGAAAAACTTTTTTCTTTTAAATCAACTGGTGGCAGAAAGTTAAACATATTTGTAAATTACTTCTATTAAAAAATCTTAATCCTTCCAGTACTTATAAGCTGCTGAATGCTACAGAGGAAATTCCTTTCTTTTTGGAACACTGATGACATCACGAGCACAGTGCTCTCTGCTGACATCTGTCCATTTTAGCAACCATGCATAGCAGATGTATGCTAAGGGCAGCATGGTGGCTCAGTGGTTAGCACTGCTGCCTTGCAGTGCTGGGGCCTTGGGTTCAAATCCCACTAAGGACAACAATAAATAAAGCATTATTATTATAATAACGTCAGCAGAGAGAACTGTGCTCGTGATGTCATCAGAGAGCATTCCAAAAAGAAAAGAATTTCCTCTGTAGTATTCAGCAGCTAATAAGTACAGGAAGGATTAAGATTTTTTAATAGAAGTAGTTTACAAATATGTTTAACTTTCTGCCACCAGTTGATTTAAAAGAAAAAAGGTTTTCACCGGAGTACCCCTTTAAGCATAGCCAGACAGAGCTTGTTTAGATCTCCAGCAATACATTAATCATTGCACAGAAAATAGCAACATAACACATCATGACCCCTATAGTGAGCAATTTCTTAACTTTTTGGAACCAGTTGATTTTAAAAACCCTACTGGGACCAAAGAGAATAGGTGCATGGAGATAGATGTTCCTGCGGTCTATAGTCGCCATATAATCTCCCAGGTTGAGAATGTTGACCAAGGACTGAATGGTTTTCATTGGAACATACTTCTTTCATATGAACCAATTGAGATATCGCAAATCGGTTATCATTCTCCAGCCTTTGGAAGTTTTGGGTACCGGAAGGACTGGAGAATAAATCTAAGATTTTAGTATGAAAATGGTACATTTCCGTGCAGTGCTAGTGCCGCTGAATCAAGCAAATGCACGGAATGTCCATCCGTATTTTCTGGGCGGATATTCTGCACATTCACACCGTGTGAACATGGGCTTGAAGGGGTTATGCAGCATTAGAGAAACAGAGCTAATTTCTGCAAAAGACTGCATTACATTTCCATTGTAATAAATGGAGGCAAGTTGTAATACGACACACAATCTGTAGACAGGAGTTGTGCTGTATTTGGAAGAAATTAGCTCTGTTTTTCTATTGCTTGATAACCCCATTTACCCTCTTCAAATGGCACACTATAAACTGACAACTTGGGATGAGCGTGTTTTTAAGGGGTACTTCGGTGGAAAACAAATTGTTTTTTAAATCAACGGGTGCCAGAAAGTTAAACAGATTTGTAAATCACTTTTATTCACAAATCTTAATCCTTCCAGTAATTATCAGCTGCTGTATACTACAGAGGACATTGTATTTCTTTCTGGAATCCTTTTCAGTTTGACCACAGTGCTCTCTGCTGATACCTCTGTCCATGTCAGGAACAGTCCAGAATACAAGTAAATCCACATAGCAAACCTCTCCTGCTCTGGACAGTTCCTGATAAGGACAGAGGTGTCAGCAGAGAGCACTATGTTCAGACTGAAAAGAACATACAGCGGCTGATAAGTACTGGAAGGATCAAGATTTTTTAATCAAAGAAATTTACAAATCTGTTTAACTTTCTGGCACCAGTTGATTTAAAAAGTACCCCTTTAAGTAAATTTGTCTCTGAAATTTTGTGATTTGTTTCAGGTCTCGCTGACCAGCCAGACGATACTGTATGCCCGGAGACCTTTTGTGAATATGCTCATGCTTGGACTAGCGTCTTTCTGTGCAATCCTTAGTGATAAGTTATAGATTGCACCTCTGCACCTTCTAGTGATCACTAAATGGTCATTAAAAGGTGCACAGGAAGATGCCAGTCCAGGCCTTACAGGATCAGGGAGCAGTGAGTATATTCATTTACTTAAGTAGTAAATTTACAGTAAACAAAGATTTTTAGCCTCCTGCTCAGTACATACCATATTTTTCGCCGTATAAGACGCACTTTTTCTTCCCCAAAACTGGGGGGAAAAAGTCGATGCGTCTTATACGGCGAATACACACCTATCGCGGCGGTCCCTGCGGCCATCAACGGCCGGGACCCGCGGCTAATACAGGACATGTATTAACCCTTCAGACGCGGCGATCAAAGCTGACCGCCGCGTCAGAAGGGAAAGTGACACTAACCCGGCTGTTCAGTCGGGCTGTTCGGGACCGCTGCGATTTCACCGCAGCGGTCCCGAACAGCCCGACTGAATAGCCGGGTTAGTGCTTACAGGACACCGGGAGGGACCTTACCTGCCTCCTCGGTGTCTTCTCCATTCAGGGATCGCCTGTATGCCGGCACTCTCCTTCCTCGTCATCACGTTGTCGCGTACGTGCGTCGGCGTGCGTAACGACATGATGGCGGCGACGGAGAGCTAGGATACCCGGCCGGCAGCAGAGACGTTCAGCAGCAGGCCGGCAGCAGAGCGACGGGGACGCGGCGACAGCGATGGAGCGACATCCAGGGCAGCGGTAACGGGTCCGGAGCGGCGGGGACACGTGAGTATTACCTTCTATGCAGTGGTCTTCAATCTGCGGACCTCCAGATGTTGCAAAACTACAACTCCCAGCTTGCCCGGACAGCCAACGGCTGTCCGGGCATGCTGGGAGTTGTAGTTTTGCAACATCTGGAGGTCCGCAGATTGAAGACCACTATTGGGTTCAAAATCTTACATTTTTAAGATTTTGCACCTAAAAATAGGGTGTGTTTTATACGGTGCGTCCTATAGGGTGAAAAATACGGTAGTTTCCATGATCCCCTACTGTAGGGCACCCAGGAAACTATATAGAGAGTAGGACCTCCTCTTAAATAGTAAACAATGATACACTATGCATCAGTGTTCACTGTATTCCCATGGAGTTAAGTGGCAATGCTATGTAAGGCAACTTAACTCCATACACTCCAAGAGCTGGGCCCTTTGCACCTGGCGCCAGGAGTATAGGGGCAAAATTCTAATAAACCACTAAATCTGAAATAAATGTGATGGCTGATTCTGAACTTGAGGAAATACCCTTAAACAAAGCTGGATCTCATGTTATTCAACTCATCTTTATTCACCTGTTGAGATACTGATACTTAGTTAAACTAGATAAACAGGTCTCATTGTCCACGATTCTTCACCTTCCAAATATGAGAGAGAGTCTCATAAGCTGCTTGTATGTCAATAAAATGCTTTTCAGCCTCTGTAGGTCGGTGCCTGTTGTGGTCAGGGTGCCACACCTTTACAAGGTCCCGATAATGGTGATTTATTTCTTCTATGGTGGCATCAGAATTCACTCCTAGAATCTAGAGGAGAAGCATAAAGGAAAGCATAAAAAGATTAGAAGTATAATGATCTCTGATATAGTATAATATAGCTATTACAGGGGAATTTCAGACCCGCAAATGGATTAAAGGGGTACTCCGCCCCTGCGATCTCCGTGCTGCACCCGGCTTTCGTTTAGAGCGTCTGATGGAGTGCCAGAAGCTTGTGACGTCACGGCCGCACCCTTCTTGTGACGACATGGCCACGCGACCTCAATGCAAGTCTATGGGAGGGGGCGTGAAGGCTGTCATGCCCCCTCCCTTAGACTTGCATTGAGGGGGCATGGCCGTGACGTTACAAGCGGGGCGTGACCTTGACATCACGAGCCTCTGCCCCACATCGCCAGTGATCCGGCAAGGAGCAAAGTTTGCTCCGCGCACCGGATGTCTGGGGTGCCGCATCTGGGGACCCCCGTGATCAGATATCTTATCCCCTATCTTTTGGATAGGGGATAAGATGTCTAGGGGTGCCCTGTTAATATATATTCCCTCGCAGCTCCCATTCTAGTGACTTCTAATCCTCACTTGTCACTTCTTCTTAGATGACACAGATTCACAGGACCTTTCCGCCATACACTGACTGGCTGTGACACCGCTGTGGCCAGGGATAGGTTGAGTAGACAGCAGGGAGAATTTATTAGGACTTGTACTCCAGTTTTGTGGCATACAAAAGTTTCAACTTGTTCTGAAAGCCTCCGTTTTGGTGAGATATGGTGTATGCTAAACCACAGTGTATTGCAGTCTTAATTTGCCTCCTAAATGCACGTTGTGTGAGGGGTTCAGCAGTAGGTCAGCACCTGACGGCCAGGGAAGAAACTAGAATGTATAGTTTGTGACAAGTCGGCCTAGGATTTCTCTTTGTTCGTGTATGAGAATTAAATAAAGTTGGTTGAGGCCAAGCAAAATTCTCTGCATTGGAGTAAATATCTTGGTGCCGTGAGATCATCTATGACCCCACATACATCATGTTTTTGTATCCTGTCGAAATGTATAGTTTTTTTTATTTTATTAAGATTACAAAAGATGCCTTTATAAAGTTTTTTTTGGACTATATGATTAATGGCCTATCCACAGGTTAGTCCCTTATCACTGATCCAGGGGGGGTCCCGACACCCACACCCCTACTAATCACCTGTTCGGTGTACCATACTACACAATGAACAATGCCGAAAGCCCTGTGCTGTTCATTAAAGAGGTATTCTGGAGAGAAACTATTTTTTTCATATCAACTGGCTCCAGAAAGTTAAACAGATTTGTAAATGACTTCTAGTAAAAAAAAAATCTTAATCCTACCAGTACTTATCAGCTGCTGAAATTGTTACGGAGCAGGATGTGGATCCTCTAACCTGTGTGGCTGATGACTCGGACCGTATCATGGAGCGCAGCCTAAGGTGCCGCTGGTATTCACCAGAGCCCGCCGCAAGGCAGGATGGGCTTGCTGCGGCAGGCGACACCCAGGTCACTACCCCCGACATAGCTCGACCACAATGGTAGTTGGGCTAGGCGAGGTACCGAAGGATTAGGAAGTAGCGTAGTCAAACTTATCAGTAGGTCAAGGCAGGCGGCATAGGTGCGAAGTCAAATAACGTAGCAGAAGGTCTGATACACAGGTAAAGCAACAGGCAAAATGGAACGCTTAATCTCAGGCTAGGGGCACTGAAGATCCGGCAGGGAAGTGTGGGAGGTGCAGGGACTTTATAATATAGTGTCAGGTGTAACAACTAATTATGGGCGTACTGGCCCTTTAAATTTCAAAGCTCCGGCGCGCGTGCGCCCTAGGAGACGGGGACGCGCGTGCCGGAGCTGAGACACAGAGGAGGAGGTGGCAGCGGAGCATGGTGAGTGACGGGCTGAGATTCGCATGCGATCACGTCCCACAATGCGAATCCCAGCCCTGCCGGCAGTCGGGGATTCAGGGACCATACGCTCACGGCCGGTGCTTGTGGCCAGAGCGCAGTGTGTGACAGAAGTTGAGTTGTTCTTTTCTGTCTGACAACAGTGCTCTCTACTGACACCTCTGTCTCAGGAACTGTCCAGAGTACCAGCAAATCCTCATAGCAAACCTATCCTGCTCTGGACAGTTCCTGAAACAGACAGAGGTGTCAGACAGAAAAGAACAACTCAACTTCAGCAGCTGATAAGTACTGGTAGGATTAAGATTTATTAATAAAAGTCATTTACAAATCTGTTTAATTTTCTAGAGCCAGTTGATATGAAAAAAAAAAATGTAATACTCCTTTAAGGGTATGCTGAGTAAACTGCAGCTTTGCTTCAATTGAAGTGAATGGGAGCTGAGCTGCAGTTACCCAGTGTCACCACTATACAATGAGCAGTGCAAGGCTTCCAGCCTCATTCACTGTGTAGTATGGTCCCCCGAATAGCTGATCGGTGGGGGTTCTGGGTGTGGGCTACCCGCCCATCAGCGATTATTGATAACAGGCCATCAGTTATATAGTCCCCAATTATTTTTTTTTTACATTATACTGTTGATAGTGATGCAGAGACATGCGGAATTGATTTACCAGGCTCAAGATTTCCCATCACTCAATAGAGAATAGCAGGTTTAGATTTGCTCATCTCTAGAATGAATTTCAAAAGCATTTACACTTGCACACATGTATAATAATATGGAACAAAGAGTGTTTTATAGTACAGAATATTCTGAGAGATTGCTGGCAGACAGTTCTTGATCCTGCATTTTATCAATATAATGCTTACGCCATTTGTAACATTAATGTAGTGTCAAAGGGAATTCTGATATTTAAAATACCTTTGCTAAGTTCCTATTTGGAATATTAAAAGGGTTTTCTGGTCAAAACGTATTGATGAACTATCCTCGGGTTAGGTCATCAATATGCGGTCACTGGGAATCTGACGTCCCCTTCGATCAGCTGTCTGAGCTGTGACTATACCATACATGTAGAATTAGAGTTGAAAGCAGACAGCGCCATTCTCTATCTGCAGCTCAGCTCCCATTGAGCTCCCATTGAGCCTTGGCATGGGTGCCAGGTGTTGACACGCCAATAATCGGATATTGATTACCTATCCTGGGAGATTTACTGAGTAAAATATGACAAAATTATATCAAAATGTTGAAATCATGGTGTGCTTTTTTCATTCCTGCCTCAGCAATTTTGAAAAGTGCCAAAAGAAATGGGAATAATCACAGATGCTTATTGGCACAAAAAAATAATAAAATTGACACGGCTAGTCAGTTGTGTCAAATATATTATTCACTATTCGATGAATTTGCTGCAATTTGTAGACCTTTTATAAATGTTTAAATTCATACAACCAATAACTCTGGCAATGACACCATGTCCCCCCCATCATTGTCAGCAGTTCTGGAGACCTCATCTTTAAAAATGTTTGTAAGATAAAATATAGAGGCTTAACTTAAAGGTGTACTCTGGTAGAAAACATTTTTTTTAAATCAACTGGGGCCAGCAAATTAAACAGATTTGTAAATTACTTCTATTTAAAAATCTTAATCCTTCCAATATTTATCAGCTGCTGTATGCTACAAAGAAAGTTGAGTTGCTCTTTTCTGTCTGACCACAGGGCTCTCTGCTGACACCTCTGTCCATGTCAGGAACTGTCCAGAGCAGGAGAGGTTTGCTGTGGGGATATGCTCCTGCTCTGGACAGTTCCTGACATGGACAGAGGTGTCAGCAGAGAGCACTGTGGTCAGACAGAAAATAAATTAAAAAAGAAAAGAACTTCCTCTGGAGCATACAGCAGCTGATAAGTATTGGAAGGGTTAAGCTTTTTAAATGGAAGTAATTTACAAATCTGTTTAACTTTCTGGCACCAGTTTATTTAAAAAAAATGTTTTCCACCGGAGTACCCCTTTAAGACTTCTGGGCTCCAGTCCAAAATCTGTAATAGGGCACCTTCTTGACCTGTGCCATTTATAGGACTGGAGACAAGCTTTTGTGACTCCTTAGGCAATATGTACAAGGTGTGACTGCTACCTCTGCATCCCCTATATTTATACTCCTAATAGAATGTGAGATAAAAAGGGTGCAAGGCCAGAACTAGTAAAAAACAAAACAAAACAAAAATGATAATAATGTCAGGGCCATATTTACACATTGTGCTGTCCTATGAAGAATAAATACATTGCATTACAGTAATTCCATAAGAATTTTTGCGAGCGCTGGGACCTCCTTCCTAGCACCCCAGCTCTCCCCATGCACGCAGTGGCCACCACTTGTGTATCTCCTGCTCTCTCATAGAAAAGCATGGAAGGAGCGTGTCAACCATCGTTTCATTGGCTGCTTCATGCTATGGGAGAGCCAAGGCGCCAGGCAGGAGATCGCAGGGGATCTCAGCAGTCGGACCCCCACGATCAGACACCTACCCCCTCTCCTGTGGATAGGGGATAAGGGTTAAGTTCCGTAGTTCCCTTTCAATATACTGAAAGGCTAGTGAATGTAAAGCAGATTTTGATTTAGCAAAAGAAAACTTTTTGGGGATAGACACCGACTTCTTTATTGCAATATGATAGCAGACATGTCAATTTCTAGTCCCTTTACCGATTTTTCTTATTGATGATGGGATATTTTGCCGATAGTTCTCAATCATGACTCTTATGTTTTGTTGATAAAAGAATCACATTTATAGACATCCATACTATAAATGTAACTTATCATAAAGGATACATAGAAGCAGTATAAATGAATGTCTTACCTTGCAGGCCATTTCTTCCTTTTCATTTTGGAAACTGGCCACAAATTCATAAATCTTTTCCCAGTCTTTAAAGTAATGATCATGGAAACCTCCTCCTGTAAAAAGCCCCCAGACTCTGTACGGTAGTAAGAGAATTCTTTCCACTATTGCACTCAGGCTGGGAAAAAAGCTCAACCAGTCCAGCAAGGACCCAATGCATCCAGCCACATAGCTAACAGTGCGGCTGGTATTTACAAGAGCACTATAAGCCAGTGGGCCAGTAAATGCCAAGTAGGCTAGCCCTATGCGGTATAGGCGCAGGCTGAGATTTTCATCATTCTGTTCTCGTAGTCGATATTTTCTGTGTTGTTGAGAAGTGATGGCTGCCGTGAGACTGATGGGGATCATGGAGACCGCACGGCCATAAAATATTGGTGACGTCAGGAATGCGGCTACCATTGTGTTCTTCAGGTTAGACGTTTGATCACCTACACTTGCCACAAGATGGACTCCCAATCCAACAGCTAGCGGCAGAGCAATCATATAGTAACTGGTAAGGGAAGATAGTCCGATAGCTGCTACTAGACCAAAATAAATGCCAGTAGTCACCTGTGCCATGAAGCGAATAGAGCTTGCTGGTGGTGTTCCTTCCTTCACTTTGTTTGCTTTTTTACTTTGTTTATTTACTTGGGCTACAAGTCCTGGAATCTTCCAGAAGTCCCACATCCATCCCATTCCAAAACCTCCCAAGGTAAGCATAAGAAGCAAGGCATGGCTGTCCCGACCCAAATATATATGGTGTAATCCAAGCGGGCCACCTATGGCCCAAAGGCCAAAAGCCACCATGAGCCGTTTCCCCATTCTAGTAAGGTATGGGTCACCAGGTTACCTGCGGAGAACACATTCTTGTGGGCATGCTGTTTAGTGAAGGAGCCGAGAAGTCGATCATCCGCATGGGGCCATCTGCAGTGTCTCACGCTAAATGGCTTTACTAAGGCATGTACACAGACTTTGCACTTGTCAGCACCAACTATATTATCTCCGGGAGCATTTGTCCCAAAGGTCACAGGCATAACTTGGTATAACTAACTCCGCCCCTATATAAAGTAGATAAGTCCCTACACAGAGGCAGGAAAGAATTGATTCTGCCACATGCAGTCTGTTATCACTGGTATATTGCACGTATTGATTAGAAACATCTCCGCCTATCTACAAAGCTAATAAATGATTAAGAATTGGAGAAGTGCTTCCTGCTAGTCGTATTATAGTCTACAGTACCTAGCAACATAAATCTGTGCAAAGCAAGAAAGGTAAAATGTATCAGTATTTAGATTGTATGACAAGTTTAAGCTCATGTTATCTAATCCCCCTTAGAGGTGGAGACAGTGGGGGCAGATTTACTATTGCAAGTGAACCAGAATTCTGCCACAATTTGCACCAACAATATTGGCTTACATGACTTACACAACATTTATTTTGAATTTAAGACACTTTTTAGATACATATGTAACTCCACAATGAAAAAGAAAGAAAGCGGAGCGCTCACCATTAGTGTTGCTCGCGAATATTCGCAATACGAATTTTATTCGCGAACATCGCATATTCACGAATTCGCGAATATAGCACTATATATTCGTAATTACGAATATTGTTTTTTTTTTGTTGTTTTTTTGTTGTTTTTTTTCCACCACAGTACACATAACAGTGATCATCCCTCTCTGCTTCCAGCTTGTGTGGTGTAAAGAAGGCTGTAATACTACTGTGTGAGAAGGGTGTGCTAATTTTCGCATATGCCAATTTTTGCTTGTACAGGTTTCTGTATATGTAAATTTTCGCATATGTTAATTTTCGCATACGCGAATATTTGCAAATGCGAAAATAAAACAGGAATATTCGCGAATATATGACGAATATTCGTCCATATATTCGCGAATATTCGCTAATTCGAATATGGCCTATGCCGCTCAACACTACTCACCATTCCGTAGCAGGCAGATGCAGTGACCCGGGGATCGGACACCGGTCCGAGCAGGGAGGTGGCAGATGGAAACCGGGGGGAGCTCAGGCGTCGGGCCACGGACCGTTACACACCCCTAGGCGCTTCGTCAGGCCACAATCATGTTTTTCTAATCATAGATAACTGCTTTAAGTATTTAGATTAGTTAGTGTATAAAAAAAAGCATGCCTGTATTTGAAGATTGTACACCTTTGTATGAAGGGCCCTCTACATCATGAATATAAATGAAATATTCGCGCTCCACACCGACTCACACAGTAAATAATATTGGAGACTTCTTTGGGCCACAAGCTGGAAGCAGGGAGGGATGATCACTTTTTTTTTTTTTTACAGTACACATCATTGTTGTGATGTGTACTGTGAAGAAATAAAAACCGAATATTCGTCATTACGAATATATATATATATCGCTATATTCTAAATATTCATGAAATCGCGTAGTGCCGATATTCAAAGTAAAAATTAGCATTTTGAATATTCGCGCTCACACACGTTCACTGTACCTGCATTTGTGTCTTGTATTTAAGCCATTGTCAAATGTGAAGTGCCCAGGAACTAAAGATGCTATGTATCTATATATATATATATATATATATATATATATATAGTATCCAGAATAAACAGGGCAGCACTCCAGCGATCCGATTGCCCATAGTCAAAATGGTGTCTTGTATATTTGCGCATGCGCAGTGTTCCTATACCTCTACGGGATTCGGAACTTGCGCAGTAACAACGATGTATGCACCTATCTTTGAGACTTATGCGCAGTCGCAAGCACATACGCTAGGTTCGGGGAATGGCAGAGTCGGGTGATGTGTCATATGACACGCCAAGTTCCGGACATGCGCAGTCCCATTGTTTACAAACATGGGACTGGCGGCATGTTAGAAGGAGGTTTGAGCAGCAAGGGAGTGAGTACCCGCCTACTTGTTTATATAATTACAAGCTATTTACATGTTTTTAGTATATATTATGTATGATCTTTATATGGAGATTATAGTGCACAATGGGGGAGATTTATCAAAAGCTGTTCAGAGGAAGAGTGGTGCAGTTGCCCATAGCAACCAATCAGATTGCTTCTTTCATTTTCCACAGGTCTCTAAAGAGGCCTGTGGAAAATGAAAGAAGCAATCTGATTGGTTGCTATGGGCAACTGCACCACTCTTCCTCTGCACAGCTTTTGATAAATCTCCCCCAATATGTTTATGGTAATGTGGATGATTTTTGCACATATACAGTTCTTGATTGCACGATGTACTGTATTTTATTCTACTGTTTATATTGATGATGTCACTATGTACCCACCCCGTTGTGGGTGTGTTGTACCCTACATATACCGTCTATTTTCACTTTATTGTATGCTTGAGAAAGACCTCATTGAGTGGGTTGAAACGTTGCTACACAGTTTGGGTGAATAAATATCACTTTATAACGGCTTTATAAGTGCCGCCCTGTTTATTCTGGATACTGTAACATTTGGGACTGTTTGGTCAAGTTCGACACAGGACTGAGCACCCGTCTGGATCCTGGGATACAAAATCCCACACAGTGCCACCCCAACTTGCATATCATATATATATATATATATATATATATATATATATATATATATATAGACAAAGAATAAGTCAGCCAGCACTTTAGTTGATACCAAACTATTATATGGACCTGGCCTACAGGTGCACGCTACTAGGCTAGATATACAGCAACAGAAGAATGCAGCAGCACACTGCCAGCACAAGGATATAGGTGAAACATGAAAATGCAGTTAAAACATGGAGAGCTATACAGCTATGGTGTAATAGATGCAAATGTGAAACTATGAAATAGTGAGGCACTTAGCTCGCAAATTTGTCTCCGCCGGCGGTCAAATAGCTTGGACCGTCCCACCGCGATAAGGTAGACTCCTTGGGACGGACCCTACACTGTGAATATGCCTCTGTACCTCCATGTTGGCCTTGCACCCCACCCACCTCTATCAGGTGTGTATATAAGGTGTCTGAACTGTTCACACAGAGGCATATTCACAGTGTAGGGTCCGTCCCAATGAGGCCACCTTATCGCGGTGGGACGGTCCAAGCTATTTGACCGCCGGCGGAGACAAATTTGCGAGCTAAGTGCCTCACTATTTCATAGTTTCACATTTGCATCTATTACACCATAGCTGTGTAGCTCTCCATGTTTTATCTGCATGTTCATGTTTCACCTATATCCTTGTGCTGGCAGTGTGCTGCTGCATTCTTCTGTTGCTATATATATATATATATATATATATATATATATATATATATATAATAAATAATAACACTTATTATTATTATTGATTTGTGTTGTATGGATCTATTACATTTCCCAGGCTTAGGGTCATAAGGGTTGTTCATTTCATATTAGCTACATCTTAAATGTTGTGACTTATACATTTTACAATCTAGTTTCCTTACATCAAAAGTATCCAAATGTTTAAAGTTGATTTGGGTTAAATCCAGGGTGTCCAGCACTACTTACCTAGATTTTCAGCCTTTTAGCTGCTTGTAAAATCTTGAGTAAAGTGAAATGTTATCATCTGAGCCAGCAGGGGGCATTAAAACATCATAATATCTACAGCGCACAGTACATAATATTATAAGAATCATTTTGACAAAAAACTGAAAAACTATTCTAAGGGAGCTGTATTTACAATCCATTCTTGTAATTGTAATTGTTTTTTAACAGCAAACAAATTGCCTGCCTAAATACTCAAACTTAGCCTAAAACCCTCACGGTAAGACCTTTCTACAGTTTGACATACATTTATCTACCAAATTTCCCTTTAAGACATATATGCAATACTTCCCTTTATACTTTATCTAATGAAATTCCAAAGAAATGAAATAAACATTTACATTTATCCTGAAAGATGTATTTAATGTAGATGATTTAGCAAATTTGGTTTTTATGGTTTATGGAAAATGTAGAATTTTCCTGTATTCTCTTTGCTTTTTGCTGCATTCTATAAGAGCACTTTGCTTTGTATACTAGACAATGTAAAAGGGCAACATTTAAATAAAGGGTGAATCTGAACTTGCTTTGGGCACCTCTCGGGGTTAAATCTAGTAAGTTGAGTGTACCAAACTTTTTCAGTAACATAAATGTAATTTCACACTTACACCCCACCAAATCAAACCCTATATGATGCATCATGTTGGCACACTGTTTTTGTTTTCTCCTCTTTTCCTGTAACACTCCCCAAATGTTGGAAAAAATGTAATAAAAACATTAAGGGGATACATGAAAACTATCTAAGACAAAACTGTCTGGTGTTGCCCATAGCAACCAATCACAGCTCAGCTTTTATATCTTAACCCCTTAAGGACCGGGGTTTTTTCCGTTTTTGCATTTTCGTTTTTTGCTCCTTGCCTTTAAAAAATCATAATTCTTTCAATTTTGCACCTAAAAATCCATATGATTGCTTATTTTTTGCACCACCAATTCTACTTTGTAATGACGTCAGTCATTTTGCCCAAAAATCTCATTGTGCGACAAAATTGAAAAAAACAACGCAGTTTTGTAACTTTTGGGGGCTTCCATTTCTACGTAGTACATTTCTCGGTAAAAATGACACCTTATCTTTATTCTGTAGGTCCATACGATTAAAATGATACCCTACTTATATAGGTTTGATTTTGTCGTACTTCTGGAAAAAATCATAACTACATGCAGGAAAATTAATACGTTTAAAATTGTCACTTCTGACCCCTATAACTTTTTTATTTTTCCGTGTATGGGGCGGTATGAGGGCTCATTTTTTGTGCTGTGATCTGACGGTCACCATTTTTAACGGTACCATTTTTGCATTGATAGGACTTATTGATACCTTTTTATTCATTTTTAAATTATATAAAAAGTGACCAAAAATGCACTATTTTGAACTTTGGAATTTTTTTTGCGCGCACGCCATTGACCGAGTGGTTTAATTAATTATATATTTTTATAATTCGGACATTTCCGCACGCGGTGATACCATGTATGTTTATTTTTATTTACACTGTGGTTTTTTTTTTTATGGGAAAAGGGGGGTGATTCAAACTTTTAATAGGGGAAGAGTTAAATGATCTTTATTCACTTTTTTTTCCCACTTTTTTTTTGCAGTGTTATAGCTCCCATAGGGACCTATAACACTGCACACACTGATCTTCATCATTGATCACTGGTTTCTCATAGGAAACCAGTGATCGATGATTCTGCCGCTTGACTGCTCATGCCTGGATCTCAGGCGATCGGACAGCGAGGAGGCAGGCCATCCCGCTGTCCTGTAAGCTGTTTGGGATGCCGCGATTTCGCCGCGGCTATCCCGAACAGCCCACTGAGTTAACCGGCAGCTATCACTTTCTCTGAGCGCACGGCTAAAGGGTTAATAGCACGCGGCGCCGCGATCGGTGCTGCGCGCTATTAGCGGCGGGTCCCGGCTTCACTATGACGCCGGGCCCGCCGTGATATGATGCGGGGTTACCGTGTGACCCCGCGTTATATCACCGGAGCAGGACCAAGGACGTACCAATACGTCCTTGGTCCTTAAGGGGTTAATAAGCTCTGGTAAAATAAAAGCTGAGCTGTGATTGGTTGCTATGCAGTTTTCTATGATGGTTGCTATAGGCAAATCAGACAGTTTTTGTCTCAGACAGTATTTCCCCATTTTGAAAAAAGAAAACAAGTTGTATTTTTATCCCTTTTAAAAATATTTGTCTTATCATAGACAGCCCCATTCATATGGGAGCTACTATGAAAATCAGCTGATCGTACCAGGCTCAGCTCCTAAGACAGATGGCAAATTGCTTGGGTAAGAGTCCAGCTCAATTCAAAGAGTTTAAAGGGGTACGTCGGTGGAAAACATTTAGTTTTTTAGATCAACTGGTGCCAGAAAGTTAAACAGATTTGTAAAGTACTTTTAGGAAGTTTAGGTATTTTCTGTCTGACCACAGTGCTCTCTGCTGACACCTCTGTCCATGTCAGGAACTGTCCAGAGCAGGAGAGGTTTGCTATGGGGATTTGCTCCTACTCTGGACAATTCATGACATGGACAGAGGTGTCAGCAGAGAGCACTGTCGTCAGACAGAAAAGAATTATACAAGATTTTTTAATAGAAGTCATTTACACAGCTATTTAACTTTCTGGAGCCAGTTGATTTTGCCAAATTTCACCAGAGTACCCCTTTAAAGGAGTTGTCCGGTATTATTTTTCTATTGTCCCCAGGCTGCCTAATAAATTAACAAACCCTTTTTCATCTTCTTCTGCTCCCTCGTAGCTCCAGTATTAGATTGTCCTGTCTCTCGCTGGTCTCCGCAAACACTCTTCTTCCTGGAGCCAGTCAGAGCTGTAGATGTCACGCCACAGCTCCCCTCAATCAGTCACAGTGCTCTCTGCTGACATCTCTGTCCATGTCAGGAACTGTCCAGAGCAGGAGAAAATCCTCTTAGCAAACATATGCTGCTCTGGGTGTGTCCTTCCCTTGTGGTGGTGGGAGGTTATTGGTGTACAGCCTTGTCCATGAGTCATCTCTTGTCCATGACTCATGGACAAGCTGCTGCTGAAAGTGTCCCAGTAGGTATGGGGACTCCTAGTGGGGGGATTTTCAGGAGACATCTTCTTTATTAAATATTCAAAAACAACCATATTACAAAAGTCTTTAATTTTCATCAGTAACAACATTTCAAAAGTTTTTGTATCTGACAGTGCCCATTTAACATTGCCTTTTTTTGACTCCACAATGAGGATGTTTACCAGTGTCAGATTGCAGTTAGGCTAGATTCATACTACGGAATTTCAGACCAGATTTTCGCTTAGGAATTTTGGTCGGAAATTCTCATGCTGCAGAATCCCCTTTCTGTCCATGGGATTCTACTGCCCAGTGAACACTACAGAATTTCAGTGGCAGATATTCATTTGCTGAAATTCCGCAGCAAAAAGAATGATCATATCCATTTTTTAGGTGAAATCCACGCTGAAGACACTGCCATCTAAGGGCCACTGGCTGTACTCTGAATCTCCGGCCGAAATTTTTTCGTTTGAGAATTCTGTAGTGTGAACCTAGCCTTAGGATAGGTTGCACCAAACGCTACCATCATTGACAAGCAAATATAAATAAATACAGTCAAATAGTAAGGAAGCTGACTTGGCACAGCTAAATAACACCTTAATACCCCTACTCCTGTAGCGCAACTCAGGATTCTGTTCAGACTGCCAACCTCATATACTCCAACATGGTGCTCACTATTAGAATACACAGTCCACATAAAGTGCCATAGTAGAAAATAAATAGGGCACAGGCGTCTAGCGGTTGACGGTGCAGTTTTGTGGCTAAGTAGGCTAGCCCTGCTGCTATCTGTTTGTCTGTCCTGCACTAAAGTTTGGATGTCTTTACTTTATAGTTTTCAATAAATTGTTGATCTCCGGTCTGGTGAGTGCCCAATCCATTTTCTACTATGGAACCAAATATCAATAAAGTTTATGCATTAAAGAGGTACTGCATCCAAAATTAACTTATCCTCTTTCCACAGGATAGGGGATTAGTAGCTGATTGCGGGGGGTCTGACCTTTGGGACCCACACGATCTCCGGAACAGGACGCAGCACTGAGTGTTCTCATTGTTTTCTGTGGGAGCTTCGAAGAGCTCTTAGTCCAACACGCGGGCATCATCGGCGCTCCCATAAGAACGAATGGAGCGCGTGCCATCTAGCAGTAGCTGACACGCACTCCTCACTGAGCAAGGCGGCGTCCAGTTCTGGAGTTTCTCGGGGGGGGGGGGGATAAACTGCTGGGATAGGGGATAAATTCATTTTGGCTGCAGTACCCCTTTAATCCAAATCTATCTTGTCCATATCTAATCTTTATTGTAAAATTCACTGAAAGCAGCCGAAGATAATGCATTATATTAGATTTAGGGATTTTTGGTTAGTAATCAGAGTTAGAGTTTGTATAGGGGGATTGAAAATCATATACCCATATAATCTAATCCCCAATTTAATTAGCATGCAGCAATTGGTTAGAATATTTCTGTGGTATAGTTCTTTGTTTTTTTTAAATATGCAAATGTTAAGGTAAATGTGTGCAGTACGTACGGACTCATCACATCTTATGGTTTATTCACCTATAAACTTTGCATAAGGAGTCTACATATATGTCACAAATTTAAATTGTCATGCAATTTTTACTAATAATCTCTGAAGCTACATAAAGGTTAATGTCTTTTAACTATTAAAGGGGTACTCCACTGAAAAACATTTTTTTTTTTAATCAACTGATGACAGAAAGTTAAACAGATTTTTAAATTACTTCTATGAAAAAATCTTAACCTTTCAAGTAGTTATCAGCTGCTGTATGCTCCACGGGAAATTCTTTTCTTTTTGGAACACAGAACTCTCTGCTGACATTATGACCACAGTGCTCTCTGCTGACATCTCTGTCCATTTTAAGAACTGTCCAGAGTAGGAGAAAATCCCCATAGCAAACATATGCTGCTCTGGACAGTTCCTAAAATGGACAGAGATGTCAGCAGAGAGCACTGTGGTCATGATGTCAGCAGAGAGCTCTGTGTTCCAAAAAGAAAAGAATTTCCTCTGTAGTATTCAGCAGCTAATAAGTACTGGAAGGATTAAGATTTTTTAATAGAAGTAATTTACAAATCTGTTTAACTTTCTGGCACCAGTTGATTTAAAAAAAAAAAGTTTTCCACCGGAGTACCGCTTTAAGGGAAGCACTTTCAAGGTGTGCATTTTATACATTGTTACTTTTTTTTAAATGTCTTGATTTTTTTATTTTTCTAGTTTTGGTGGTTTTATAATGATATATGAATGTAGACATAGGTGTTTGTGGTATATATTAAAGGGGTACTGCATATGAAATTAACTTATCCCCTATCGCCAGGATAGGGAAAAAGTAGCTCACTGCGGGGGGTCCGACTGCTGGGACCCTCTGTGATCTCCGGGACCCTGTCTCACTCAGTGAGGAGCGCGTATTGTTTACCGGTAGACGGCACACACTCAATTCATTTCTATGGGAGCGCCGATGATTGGCGAGTGCTGGACTCGGGTCTCTTCGGAGCACATATAGAAATCAATGGAATGAGTGCCATCTACCGCACACGCTCCTTACTCGGGTCCGGGTCCTGTTGATAGGGGATACGTTAATTTCCTCTGCAGTATCCCTTTAACTATGTGGATATTGAACTACTATTTTTAGAAGGTGTAATGCATACAACCTTTTGCCTAGGTTGCATTTTTAGCCACATTTAGATATTTTTTTGTTACATAAAAAAATAAACAAATTACAATTTGACACAAAAAAATGCATGAAGGTGCATATGTGGAATTTACAGTGCTAAGTGGAATTTTGATAATGTGGCAAGTGTCTTCTTTCAGACAATATATAGGGTTACTATGATTTTTTTAAATGTTCTAATTTAGGTTTTATTTGCACGTGTCAAAAGTGTGAAAATTGTCTTGCATATCAAAAGTACATAATCTCCAAAAACACCCGCTGACATCAAAAGCGTTAATGCCTCATTCGCACGTTGTGGTTGTGTCATGTTTTTTATTTTTTGCACTTTCTGTGACTTGATTAGACCACAAATACAGATTACTATATGAAGCATACTAAGTGCAATATTCTATATATGTGATTAGCTCTAATGCAATCCTTTATTTGCTCAATATATAGAAACATAGAAGTAATACTGCTATGGTCCCTAAGATTGGATGCTATTTGGTCTTTAAAGGGGTACTCCGCTGCTCAATGTTTGGAACA
This sequence comes from Hyla sarda, assembly GCF_029499605.1. Taxonomy (NCBI): domain Eukaryota; kingdom Metazoa; phylum Chordata; class Amphibia; order Anura; family Hylidae; genus Hyla; species Hyla sarda. The sequence goes on from NC_079190.1 coordinate 78,813,161, forward strand.
AACTGTTCCGAACGCTGGAGCCGGCGCCGGGAGCTTGTAATGTCATAGCCCGCCTCCTCATGCCGTCATGCCCCGCCCCCTCAATGCAAGTCAATGGGAGGGGGCGTGACAGCCGTCACGCCCCCTCCCATAGACTTGTATTGAGGGGGCGGGCTGTGACGTCACGAGGGGCGGGGCTGTGATGTCACGAGCTGTCGGCTCCAGTGTTCAGAACAGCTTGTTCCAGACGGTGAGCAGCGGAGTACCCCTTTAAGTAGACCAGCATTGTAATTTAATATTAGTAAAGCTAATTTTGCTTGGGGTGGGGTGAAGCCACCTGGGACCACCCCACTCATGGTCAAGCCATGATAGGCGATGACAGGAGAAGGCCTTTTCAAAAATAAAAACAGCAATCTGGTTGCTATGGCCAATTGGTCAACTTTTCCTTTGCACAGGTTTTAGTAAATCTCCACCATGTTCCCTAAAAAATTGGAAGCCACATTGGAAGCCACATGTTCTGTTTGGTTCATTTTTCTTTTTTTACTTTGTTACAGCATTCAATCCTATGCTTTCTGCAGGTACTGCCCTATGATACAGTATTGGAATACTACATATATTCAGGCCTCAAAATCATTGGTATTACATTCTGATATTCTGGCATCCTAATAGGTTGTATTCTGAGGATGTTAAAGGTCATCTGTCTATCAAAAAACTTATACACTTGCTCCAATAAGCATTGTGCACTACATTCTTGGGGAGATTCATCAAAACCTGTGCAGAGGAAAAGCTGACCAGTTGCCCATAGCAACCAATCAAACCCTTCTTTTTTATTTTAGAAGCGATCTGATTGGTTGCTATTGGAAACTGCTCAGCTCTTCCTCTGCACAGGTTTTGATAAATCTCATCCACTATCTTTAAAGGAGAACTCCAGAATATAAAAATTGTCCCCCATACTGCCGGCAGTAAAAAAATGTACATACCTTCCTCCGCTCCCCCGGGGCCTCCGGTATCCGGCTCCGGTCTCTGCCGTGATCCTCTTCCTGGTTGCCGGTGGTCGGCGAGTCATACTGCGCTCAGCCAATCACCAGCCGCAGTGAAGTCCCGACTCGGTCGGCGATAGGCTGAGCGTCAGTGTGACGTTTTCGGTCCCGGCAGCAGGTGACGGTGTAGTGTAGAATTTTGTGTCTTGAAGCGTTCTCACACTGCCGCTCAGCCTATAGCCGGGCGAGTCTGACTTCACTGCGGCCGGTGATTGGCTGAGTGCAGTATGACTCGCCGACCACCAGCAACCAGGAAGAGGATCGCGTCGGAGACCAGAGACGGTTACCGGAGGCCCCGGGGGAGCGGAGGAAGGTATGTACATCTTTATTTTTTTTACTGCCGCCAGTATGGGGGACAATTTTTAGATTCTGAAGTTCTCCTTTAACAGCTGGAATATCTCCCAGTCGATTTTGTATGGAAAGAGTGTAACCATGAGAAATATTGTTTTACTTATCTAAAAAAAAAAATAATTTTTACACATTAAAAAATCCACCATTACTAGAAAGTCCACATATAATTATAAGTATAGCACATGTTGTTTTTAGTAGCTTTATTGTGTCCACCTCAGTAAATTATGTGCTGAGGTTAACATGCAAGCTTATCCTCTTATAGCGGGATCCCTGATGTGGTAAGAAAATAGAGAATCTTCTCTGCTTGTCAGGGAAGATGCCAACCAAGAGCAATTGCAGTCTCCTCCTTTGTCAAGCAGAGAAGATACTGTGTCTTCAGAAGCAGCTGGCTAACCTCAACAGGGAGGAGAAAAAAGTGCTCCTAACTGTAACAGAATGGCCCTGAAAGTAATTGTACCCCCCAGAGTGACAAACTCTGTGAACAAACAAAAAAAAGAATAATATCTACCCCTGTACAAAAGCTGTACAGGTTGCTGACCTCTTGTCCTCTAGTCTGTAGAGATGTGTTAGACAGCACAGCCAGACAGGAAAATGTCATCACTGGTTCCTGTACTGAATCTGGCTGCAGGCTTAAAGTGGGCTGTGTCCACTAAATATTGGGACATGAAGCCCATGGCTTACAAACATTTCTGCAGTTTTCAACTTCGTCTGTATCCTGAGGAGATTTTGTGTACAGGGATTCCTAGAAATCACAATAACACTGCCCAATAAAGAATAGAAGGATCGTCTGGTGATTTAGGGCCTTATCTTCTCTGGTGGACTGAAAGTAGTCCAGTGTGACCCTATATCACAGGGAGACATTTCTATGTGGAATATTATCTATTTTATGTAATTGTGCGCCCCCAAGGTTACAGCACAAAAATGCAATTGTTTTAGTCTTTGAATGAGAATATGTTATCTTTACTGTTAGGATTTTGTTGGGCTTTCTTTGCCTTTTGACAAATGAGTAAAACTTTTATGACTCCGATAGTTACAGAAGCTATGGCACCAGTTCAAACATTTTAGGGAAAAATCACTTTTAGGCTGGGTTCACACTACGTTTTCTCCCATACGGGAGCGCATACGGCAGGGGGGAGCTAAAACCTCGCGCTCCCGTATGTCACCGTATGCGCTCCCGTATGTCATTCATTTCATTGAGCCGGCCGGAGTGAAACGTTCGGTCGGCTCATTTTTGCGCCGTATGCGCTTTTACGACCGGACCTCAAACCGTGGTTGACCACAGTTTTAGGTCCGGTTGTAAAAGCGCATACGGCGCAAAATTGAGCCGACCGGACCGAACGTTTCACTCCGGTCGGCTCATTGAAATGAATGACATACGGGAGCGCATACGGTGACATACGGGAGCGCGAGGTTTTAGCTCCCCCCTGCTGTATGCGCTCCCGTGAACCCAGCCTAAGGGTCTTTTCACACGTACAGTATTCTGCGCAGATTTGATGTGCAGTTTGATGCGCAGGATTTCAAGTCATTCAGTTTACATTGCAATCTGCAGCATCAAACTGCGCATCAAATCTGCACAGAATACTGTAAGTGTGAATAGACCCTAAAGGGGTACTCTGGCCCTAAGACATCTTATCCCCTATCCAAAGGATTGTGGGGCTAGTGTCACTGAATGGTTGACTAGAAGAACTCTAGCTGTGTATGAATCAGATTTTTGCAGGATTAAAATATACTTAGTTAAGAGTAAAATCTATTTAAAGGGGTACTCCGGCCCTAAGACATCTTATCCCCTATCCAAAGAGTAGGGGATAAGATGTCTGATCGCGGGGGGTCCTGCCGCTGGGGACCCCCACAATCTCTCATGCAGACACCCACCTGTGGCAGCTGCACAGAGCGATGTTGTCTGAAGGGTCACAACTATGGGGGTAACCCTTCAGACACGAAGCAAACATCGCTCTGTGCAGCTGCCACAGGTGGGTGTCTGCATGAGAGATTGTGGGGGTCCCCAGCGGCAGGACCCCCCGCGATCAGACATCTTATCCCCTATTCTTTGGATAGGGGATAAGATGTCTTAGGGCTGGAGTACCCCTTTAAATAGATTTTACTCTTAACTAATTATATTTTAACCCTGCAAAAACCTGATTTATACACAGCTAGAGTTCTTCTAGTCAAACATTCAGTGACACTAGCCCCATAAGTGTGGTTTAGAGCTGTTTCTTGTAATTCTAAGGCTGAACTAGTGCAGAATAACTAATGGAACCTAATTGGTGTAATGAGGCATTTGTCCTATGGTGTTTCTAGCAGTAAAGCACTTAATAGAGTATTTAATGACAACAGTAACTCATTCATTGCAAATAGAGTATTACCGTATTATTCGCCCTATAGCAGTGTCTCCCAACCCAGTCCTCAAGGCACACAAACATTCCGTTTTTTTTTTCAGTTACTCCATTGGAATAGAACAGGGAAAAATTAAAATCCTGGACTGTTGGTGTGCCTTGAGGACTGGGTTGGGAAACACTGCCCTATAGGACGCATCGACCTATAAGACACACCCAATTTTAAAGGTGCAAAACCTAGAAAAAAAAGATTCTGAGCCCAACAGTGATCTTCAACCTGCGGACCTCCAGATGTTGCAAAACTACAACTCCCAGCATGTCCGGACAGCCGTTGGCTGTCCGGGCATGCTGGGAGTTGTAGTTTTGCAACATCTGGAGGTCCACAGGTTGAAGACCACTGGATAGGAGGTAATACTGACCCGTCGCTCCGGACCCGTCATCGCTGCCCTGGATGTCGCTCCATCGCTGTCGCCGCGTCCCCGTGGTGTCCCCGTCGCTCTGAACGTCTTCTTCCCCGGGATCCACGCTCTCCGTTCCTGTCATCACGTCGCCGTCATCACGTCGCTACGCACGCCGCTCCTATTGGAGGATGGGACGGCGTGCGCGACGCCGTGATGGCGTCGAAGGAGAGCACCGCCATGCAGGGGATCCCGGCACGGAGCAGACACAGAAGAGGCAGGTAAGGTCCCTCCCGGTGTCCTGTAAGCTGTTCAGGACACCGTGATTTCACCTCGGCGGTCCCGAACAGCCCGACTGAACAGCCGGGTTAGTGTCACTTTCACTTCAGACGCGGCGGTCAGCTTTGATCGCCGCGTCTGAAGCGTTTGATCGCCGCGATCGGTGATGTCCTGTATTAGCCGCGGGTCCTGGCCGTTGATGGCCGCAGGGACTGCGGAGATAGGTATATCGCCGTATAAGACGCACCGACTTTCCCCCCCCCCCCAGTTTTGGGGAAGAAAAAGTGCGTCTTATACGGTGAAATATACGGTAAATGTCTTGAAAAGACAACCAAGATTACAAAGATTACATACCAAGTCTTATGACATATACAGTTCCTTTAATATGTGGAGAAATGATCAGGCTTGTTCCTATGTTCTGGTAGGATGAGTCAGATGAAAAGACTGTTGTGCTTCAAATTGTCGTCAAACAGCGATCCAAAAATGAAAGCCATGAGACCAATCCAGTTCTGGACATGAGGTGTGAATAGAAGGGTGGACGTATGAAGAGACTTCTGTTTGTGCTGTTTCAAATTTTGTGAGATTATTTATGGCAAAGTAATAAATGTGTCATATATATACACCAGGCTTTAGCTCAAGAGGTTTTGGAGCTTTTTTTAGTATCTTAAAAAGGGAATGTGTCATCAGAAGAAGACCTATTGCTGAAGTTTTTTATGATAAACATTTTTTTTTAAAGAATTGTTGCAGATTTTATTCTTATTTATTATTTTACCATCTACATAAAAAATCATCATGAAATCTTCCCCCATGGAAATCTTGCAGAGAGGTAAGGAGAGTGATATAGAGGCTCTGTATAATATGCAAAGTAATGTAATGTAAACGAGGGTCAAATGTCCCTACCATACTTGTGTTGGAGCTACCCACTCTATCATATGTAAACCAATGCATACAAATGACATGCCCAGAGTTAATAGAGAACCTCACTTACCCATAATGGAAACCTGTCTCCACCGTCCCAACGTACGTTTCATCACCGGACTTTCTCAAGGGATGCTCGACAGGAAGTTGTATAGTTATCTTATGTCTGCCACAGTGCCCTCTGCTGACACCTCTGTCCGTGTCAGGAACTGTCCAGAGAAGGAGGAAAACCCCATAGCAAACCTCTCCTGCTCTGGATAGTTCCTGACATGTGCAGAGAGGTGTCAGCACTGTGGTCAGACAGAAAAGAACAACTCAACTTCCTGTGTAGTTTACAGCAGCTGATAAGTACTGGAAGAGTTAGGATTTTTAAATAGAAGTCATTTAAAAATGTGTTTGACTTTCTGGTACCAGTTGATTAGAATTTTTTTTTTCCACTGGAGTACCCCTTTAAGGTCACAATCATCCTTTCAACTTCATTTCTAGCAAAAAGGTTGACTGAACATGTATGATCTTTCATGCTTTAAAGGGGTATTCTTTTCAGTTTTTGACTAGTAAAGCATGCCAACTATTAGGGAAATCCTCACCTATGGCTACAGAGAATCTCTTAATTTTACTTTTTAATTAACCTTTTTTTTTTTTATCATTGTGTCATAGTCCATGTTATTTGTATACGCTGAAAACATTTTCTTTCCTGGCCACTATGCACAGTGTAAAGGGGGAGTTTGTTGCATTTTGATAAATTTCTTTTAGAGCAAAAGTAAATAGTGATAAATGTTTCGTTTCCAATATTACCTTATTACTCTGGTATTCCAAATTAGACTAGCTAGAGGAGGAGGGAAGGACATGCCATTCTTAAGCAATAGAAATTTAATAAGGACATTGTCGCTATATAAATAATGCGTCCTCCCTCCCCATCAGCCCCAAGGGAATAACCGGTACTGGGCGACTGTACACAGCTAGCTCGCTCTGTCTCCCCTATTTACACAGATTAGCATCGAGCACGCAGCCAGCTCCAGCCAATTTGTACTAATTCATTATTAATCAGAGAATTCTCCTTCGTTAAGGATGCTTGGGGTGGGCGGTGCCGCCGCTGTTAACCCTTGATCCTCCAGAACAACATCTCTCTCTCTCTCTCTAGGGGGATTATGTGGACAATACAAAACCTGGACTTTATTTTTTTTCTCAATTGGTTATTCAAAGTAATTCAGATTAAATTATTAATGTCATACATCAGCATTAAAAGTTTATCTAGAGATATGAAATTATATCATCTATTATACTATATGTGTTAAAAGGAGCATTTTATTATTAAGAAAAAAAAATAAGGCTTATTGTAATATATTAAAAGCAATTCAAATGAATTGAAATCTAATATTAAGAGTAGATGCAGAGTACTTTCTAAGATACGGGCTACAGGCATGGGAAGAAATCAAAGTCAATTTTCTAATATATATTATGTTAATTGACTTATATTACCGCACACACATTATTGTGATAAAGGAATCCATTCTGACAGCCTATGCAGAATTTATGCAAATAGTCCATTCATCTCCTCCTAGTTTGTGGGGTAAAATGCGCATAATACATGGAGAAAGGCCTAAAACGATCATCTTCGGTGTAGCCAATGTCTTTTTTTTTTTTTGCATTGGGAATAGACCTTACATATTACCGTATATTAGAATGGAGTGTGACACAATTCTTTCTAAATGATGGAAATGGGAAAAATATATTACAAACATGATATCTCTAAGTAGGCGGGCAATATACAAATGTTTCCCAGTTAGACTACATTCATGCAGTGTGGTTTTTGATGTAAAGGAAGGGTGCAAAAAAGAAGAAAAGGGCATTGTTCACAAAATGCAATTTTGGTACATTTATAAACAAAATTCAGAATTGGATCCAACAACATGGATGATATACTGTATGCATTTTTTCTTTCTGATGCATTCCTGGTTTTGGTTTGAGAAAACTGCATAAAAATCTGCACCAATACTATATTCATCGAGGCCCAGGAGAGAGTGACACATGGCGATTAGGTACATTTATGGGGGGTGCATTTTTAGCCAAGGCTAATACGCATCTCCCTACAAAGTTATATGTTCTGTCAGGGGCATTGCTATGTGTCCAAATAACCGGGGGCTAGAGCCCATAGGCTAAGCCACACCCCTAACCACACCCCAGTCATGCCCCTAACCCAGCGTTTCTCAATTCCAGTCCTCAGGGCCCCCTAACAGTTCATGTTTTCAGGATTTCCTTAGTCTTTCACAGGTGATATAATTGTGGTGATGCCTGATTCACTGACCATAATTATGTCTCCTGTGAAAGACTTAGGAAATCCTGAAAACATGACCTGTTAGGGGGCCCCGAGGACTGGAATTGAGAAACACTGCCCTAACCACACCCTCATTCACTCCCAACCGTACACAGTCTCCTCCTTTAATATACACACTACTAGCAGCGGGCAACTGTACAGTTTGGTTTCAGCAATCACTCTCCTTTTTTCATAATACTGTTACAGACCAAATCCTGTATACTGAGACCAATATTACGAATAATACCAGTGTACTAGCAGGAATATTATCACCATACATATTAGCATCATACTGTTACTGACCAAAGCCTGTTAACTGAGACCAATATTACCAATAATACTAGTGTACAAGCAGAAATATTATCACCATACATATTAACATCATACTGTTACTGGCTAAATCTGTCCAAAATGATAATGGTCAGCATCTCCAAACAAAATGAAATATTTGAACAGGTGCAAACTGCTTGTTGTTGGTGTGTTACCGGCAGGGACAAATATTACTGCCATACCATAACCACTACCATTACCACTAACTAATGCCGCTATATTGGTACTGAATAAAATCAACTATACAAAAGACCAATATTCCCACATATGTTCACCATATAGAGGTAGATACCAACTACACACAGGATCTGTATATCATACAAGTGATTATATACAGGACCATATAGAGGTAGATACCAGCTGTACACAGGATCTGTATGCCATGTAAGTGATTAAGGGTACGTTCACACATGCATATTTTCTCCTGCAGATTTTGCTACTCATTGAAGTCTGTGTAGCAAAGTATACTGAAGCAAATCAGCAGCAGACCTGCAGCAGAAAATACATGTGTGAATTTACCCATAAAGTCACATATAGGAACTCACAGGTATCTTTTCTGATTGGCGGAGTCCTCTTCCTTTTTCTTCTCCATTTAGATCAGACCGCCATGATGACTTCTTTCAGGCAAAACTTCATCTCTTCAGAATCTGTAGAACAAACATGTTGGACTCCACATTTTTCTAGAGCCCTCCCCTCCATATACAATCTCCTCATCTATTAGCCCCAAACTATAATAACATCCCCCTACTAAGTGTCCCGCTCAGTTAAAGGACAGTTAGGTATGTAAGCATTTAGCTTGGTAGTTGGGTAGCGTGGTATTTGGTAGCTAGCTAGGCAGTTATGTAGCCAGGTATGTTGCTAGGTAGTTAGGTAGGCAGGTATGTAGGTAGGTAGTTAGATAGGGAGTGTCAGGCCCAAGGCCTGATTATTAAAATCCTATATGTGTATTATAAATTATATCTGTGTATAAACTAAGACATGGGTGAGGGGTCATTCAGACTGTGTTTTGTGTATTGCATTTTATTGGGGGACTGGCTGTCTTGGTATCTCCTTTGAAGTCATGAATTCTGGTCCCATCATATAATCAAACAGATAAGGGGCCAGGAAGAGAGAAGACCCCCTGGTGGGACCAGATGGGAGGGGGGGGAATGGAGTCTCCCTCCCAAGAAAGCAGATATGTTATTTAAAACAATGCTAGACTCAAAGTTGGTTGTTAAATGCTGGGCAACAAGCTGACAAGACCATCCTAAGAACAGCACTCTCATGGACTCTCACTCACTCATGGACTGCTATACCATCATGCTGTAAGAACTTCATCTTTTGTTTTCTGAACTTGTCTTTCAAAACTCTTTTATATATTTTTGTACCTGTATGCCATTTGTTTCTGTATTTTTATGCATAGCACTGTGATACCTCTTATCAGATTAAATGTTTAATCAGCTCTGGTCTTTGTTCTCTAAATATATGAGCTCACCTTTCTGAAGGCAGCTCTGGTAAAACACGTTTATCTGAGGGTTAATTTGGTGACTTGCTGGGACTTGTAGTGGATACCCAGAGGTCTGGCGGCTTTAACCCTTGCACCATCACACTCTCTCTAGCGTCTTAGCTGGACCGATAGGGTGTGATCGTGACAGGGAGATATGTAGCTAGGTAATTCAGAAGTTTTGCAACAGCTGAATGCACCCTTGTTGGGAGTGACCCACCTACATACCTAGCTACCTACTGCAGTGTTTCCCAACTAGGGTACATCCAGCTGTTGAAAAATGACAGCTCTCAGCATGCCCGGACAGCCTTTGGCTGTCCGGGCATGCTGGAAGTTGTAGTTTTGCAACAGCCAGATGCACCCTGTTTGGGAAACACTGCAGAAGGTAGCCAAGTGTAGTAGGTAGCCAGGTATGCAGGTAGGTCATTGTTTCCCAACTAGGGAACTTCAACTTCAACTCTGGCTGTTTGGGCATGCTAGGAGTTGTATTTTTACATCAGCCGAATGAAACCTGGTTGGAAAACATTGTAGTAGGTAGCCAGGTATGCAGGTAGGTCATTGTTTCCCAACCAGGGTGCATTCGGCTATTGCAAAACTACAACTCTGGCTGTCAGCCAGATGCACCCTGTTTAGGAAAAACTGCAGTAGGTAGCCAGGTATGTAGGTAGGCCACAGTTTCCCAACCAGAGTGCATCCAGCTGTTGCAAAACTACAAGTCCCAGCATGCCCAGACAGCCACTGGCTGTCTGGGCATACTGGGAGTTGTAGTTTTGCAACTTCTGAAGCACCCTGGCTGGGAAACACTACATACCTGCCTAGTTTGATTCCCCACCGTCCCCAGCTAGTCCCCACCCAGTCCCCAGGTAGTCCCCAAACTATTCCTCTCCTTACCCCCTTTTTGCCAGGTTGTAAAAAAAAACTAACAAAAAAAAACAGAGATACTCACCTAAAGGCTAATGCAGCTAAATACACCATAGCATTGTTCTTTTTTCCTCCACAGTGCAGGTGCCGATGAGTGACGTTATTGCGATTGCACTGAGCGAGTCACGCACAAGCCGCAGACTGAGGCTTAGGCTGCTTTCACACTATGAGCATTCATCCGTTATTAAATGTCCGTTTTCTGTGTAAAAACGGACGTTTAATAACAGATGAAATAAAGGGTGCTAACGGCTGAATAAATATTCTTCCGTTAAGACCCCTTATCCCTCATGTATGGCCAAACACCTCTGCCTACAGACTCCCACAGCCGGGACTACTACTGCTCCCATCATGGAACAGACTTGTTTCCATGATGGGAGTAGAAATTCCCCACTGCGGGAGTCTGCAGACAGCTGGGGAGGCTACATTAGTGCTTGTACTACTACCCCCATCATGGAACAGACTCTGTTCCATGATGGGGGTTGTTGTAGAGGGGCTGAGGAATTGATCGCACCGGGTTTCACTTCTGAGACCCGATGCGATCAAAAGTTATTAAGCAGGGGAGCAGGCGGCATGCTCCGCAACCCTGCGATGTATAGTGTGTTTTAACTCTCATTTTTGAATCCCCCACGGGGAGCCCTGAATGGCCGGTACTGAGGAACCAATCATGGCTCTCAGCGAGAGATTGAAAAATGAACTTTGGGATTAGCAGGGGCCATATCTATATTAAAAGCTCTGTGGGGGGGGGGGGGGGGGGGCAAGATATATAGCGCTGCAGAGGGGGCAGATATATAGCCTATATATCTAGCCCCCCAGCAGCGCATTAGATAGGACCCCCGCCTGCACATTAAATATATACCCCCGCAGCGCATGTGTATGCTTCTATATACCTATGCCACTGCAACGCTATATGTGAAAAGCATTCTAGAAGCAGCATCGGCAGCCCGATGCTGCTGATAGAAATACTTTTCATACATAGTGCTGTAGTGGCATATGTATATAGAAGCGCTGTGTGGGGCAGACAAATAGCGTTATCTGCCCCCCCAGTGCTTTTACATACATATGCTGCTAATAGAAATACTTTTTATTCATACGGCGCTAGGGGCATATGTATATAGAAGAGCTGCCAGGGCACATATACATGCGCTGCGGGGGTATATATTTAATGCGCCGGCGGGGGGTATATATTTAATGCGCAGGCGGGGGTCATATCTAATGCACTGTTGGGGGCTAGATATATAGGCTATATGTTTGCCCCCCCCCCCCTCTGCAGCACTATATATCTTGCCCCCCACAGTGCTTTTTGGCCCCTGCTACTCTGAAAGTTCACTTTTCAATCTTTCGCTGAGAGCCCTGATCGGCCATTCAGGGCTCCCCGTGGGGGATTCAAAAATGAAAGTTAAAACACACTGATACATCGCAGAGATGCGGACCATGCCGCCCGCTCCCCTGCTTAATAATTTTTGATCGCATCGGGTCTCAGTGTTAAAAATAACGGCCGTTAATTTACCTGTTTCTTGTGACGGAAGAAAAATTAGTGCATGTGCCGTTATTTCTTCCGTCACAACTAACGGCTGTTATTCATGACAGACTATAACGGGTCATAAAGGATAATCCAAAAATCCCATAGACTTTAATGGGATTGTTTAACGGCCGTTTACCAGGGCTTTTCTAACGGACGTTTGTAACGGAGGAATTGTTATAGTGTGAAAGCAGCCTTACACTGATGGGGAGCTTTTAGCTGTATGCGCATGTATGTGCACACAAGTAAAAGTAGTGCCCGCTTGCTCGCCTGGGGATCCGGGACAAGTGTCCTAGATCCCCATAAGCAAGCAATCGGAAGCGAAACCTGGGGCTATAGCCCCGTTAGCCCCCCCCCCAGCGACGCCCCTGTGTGATAGCAATACCTGCTGCAATACTGTTCAGACGTGTGGGCCTAGAGAGCCACTGAAAAGTAGACTGACGGGCTGTGTGAAAGAGAAATAGGCCATTGGAGTGACTTAGAGACAGAGCAGATGTGGAGCCCATGAAGCTGCAATGTGAGGGTGGTTTACACTAGAGTATTTCATGGGTCCTAGAAGCCCTGAGAAGGTTAATTTGAAAATTGTGAGAAGACCATAGAGGATGGTGGGCCAAAGAGACTGTTTACAATGGGAACTGGTGTCTATGTACTGTCCACAACATTATAAAAACCCCAACAAGTCTAGTAAAATGATCAGTTGCCCATAGCCTGGATGAAAACCATTGGAGACTCAGATTGGATGAGACTGTGTTCAAAGTGTGGAAGACAAAGGAGCTGTGTTCAGGTGACCCCACAATGGATCACCTATATAGGATCAGCATCTGTAGTCATCCTCTTCCTATAAGTATGGAACAGTGCAAGAGGTACCAGAGACAATGAATATACAAGTGGAAACGGTGTGCTGTTTTAAATCAACTGGGTCGAGAAAGTAAAACAGATTTTTAAATTACTTCTATTTTAAAATATTAATCCTTCCAGTATTTATCAGCTGCTGTATACTAGGAAGTGTAGTTCTTTACAGTCTGACCACAGTGCTCTCTGCTGACACTTCCAGGTGCCTCCAGGTGCTGCCATGTCAGGAACTGTCCAGAGAAGAAGCAAATGCACATAGAGAACCATGTCCTGCTCCAGACAGTTCCTGACATAAACAGAGGTGGCCTCAGAGAGCACTGTGGTCAAACTGGAAAGAACTACACAAAGTCCTCTGTAGTATACAGCAGCTGATAAGTACTGGAAGGCTTAAGAGTTTTAAATAGAAATAATTAGTATAACTTCCTTGCACCAGCGTATTTTAAAACATATTTTTCTCTAGAGCACCCCTTTAAAGTGATGCAAGCATGTGGGTTTGTACGTTGTTAAAGTTTGGTGTCCTAGCACCAAAGGCTGTCCTGTGGGCTAAAGATTGCCTTGGGCATCCCTGCTGTCTCTGCTATGTTGGGCCCACTGCTCCATTGTCTGACCTGTTATACTGTGATATTTTAGTGTTATGTGCTAATTTATGCTCTGTACCTTTAACTGATTGTGGCAGTGTGACCATGTGACTGACACCTCAGGTGGGGACCCCCAAACCTTGCCCTTTTGTAGTGTTGGGGGGGGAGCTGTTCAGTCTAGTGAGGAGAAAACACTAACGCATAGGTGAATGTGAAACCTTGGCGGTAAGCAAAGCTCTTTGGGAAAATCACGTGTTCAGTCAGTCAGTCAAGTTATATCTTTCAAGTCTGTATGGGCTGCTAATAACCGAAAAGCTGAAGCAACAGTAACAACTACTCCCAGCAAGGCGACAGGCTCCCTGGGTTACATTCTGTATGTGGTAGCCTTGGGGGGTGTATGGTAGTTGGGATGTTGTGGTAGATAAGGGGTTAATGTTAACCCTATAGTTCGTGACACCAGGCTGAGGGCTAGAATGCTGAGGCAATTCTCCGGGCTATTGCCGCCCTTCCCAGAAACGACAGGCGCATATAATGAAATGACTGAAGGTCCACAATGTACTTGAACTTGGGTAACTTTACTTAAAGGGTCACTCTCATTAAAACTAATTTTTGTTATTGCACTCCTTATGGTAAATGAAAAATATTTCTAATATACTTTGTTTAAAAAAAAATTAAGTTTTCTATGTTTTATTTGTGCTTAAAAAAGCTCAAGAGCACATTTTCCCCCATCTCATACACAGACTTTGGACCAAAGTCCGAACACAGGAAGTGCAGCCTGGAGTGCTGGGGGGGGGGGGGGTGTCCAGCCTCATCCAATCATAGCTCCTCTCACACATAACTGCCATATGCTGTTGGCTGGACACCCCCCCCCCCCCTCAGTACTCCAGGCTGCACTTCCTGTGTTCGGACTTTGGTCCAAAGTCTGTGTATGAGTTGGGGGAAAATGTGTTCTTGAGCTTTTTTAAGAACAAATAAAACATAGAAAACTTCTAAAAAAAAATTTAAACAAAGTATATAAGAAATATTTTTCATTTACCATAAGGAGTGCAATAGCAAAAATTAGTTTTAATGAGAGTGCCCATTTAAGTGCTTGCGGTACATCCAATGAACAATGACAGTCCGGAATACAGTCTTTATATAGCTCAATGACTGACAATTGTTGCGGACCTTGAAATAAATTAAAGTCTCTGAATTTAGGGTAATTATTGCAGATCCGTCCGGATTTAGGGGATAGATAAGGTCCGGTGATCTTGCAGAGTGCGTGGGGATTGATACACTCAGAATTTAGAAGTTATCGGCCGTCGCCGCAAGGTTCAGGCCTAGACTCACAGATCTCAGCAGCGCAGATGCTTCTTGCTTGCTTGCACAGGAACAAGAGCGCGAGAACATGGCCGCCGCTCCCTTATATGAGCAGGGGGCGGGGCTAATCTGATTGGTCGGAGCATCGGTCATTCACTGTTACAATGAGTGATGGGATTGACTACATCACAAGGACCTCCAAAGGTCCTCAAGCAGAAATACCATAGAGTTCACCTAACCACGTGACTCGCAGGTCCTGTTACGCTATGGGACAGGTAATTAACTATTTATAGAGCTTTTATATAATATTTACATGCTTCCTAAGTAATAACCATCTGGATGAGAGGTGACTAGGGGTGGACAGGACAACAGGAACCCCGACGTCCTAGGGACTCTGGCTATGGGGACCCACAATAAAAAGGTACCGGATAGGATACGGTACCGGGACACCACATGTACATTCCTCTTCACTAAAGCTTGTCAAGGATTCAGTAATTTAAGTTACAATAAAGATAGTTATCCTTAACCTTGCATTGGAGTATTTATTATTCCGCACCTAGCCCAGGAGAAGCTATCTCATCTTCGGACCGCGGAGGTTAACAGTGCCCTGACGTCACCATATAGTGGCCTTGTATCCACACTGTAACACCACAAAAGTAATCACTCTTTAACCCCTTAACGACCACGGACATAAATGTACGTCCTGGTTTGGCGGGACTTCCTGCACCAGGACATACATTTACGTCCTGTGTATGACTGTGAGCATCGGAAGGGTGCTCGCGTCATACACAGCAGGTTTCGGCTGCAAATAGCAGCCGGGGACCCACCCGTAATGGCCGACATCCGCGATCGCGCGGATGTCCGCCATTAACCCCTCAGATGCCGTGATCAATACAGATCACGGCATCTGCGGCATTGCGGTACTTTGATTGGATGATCGGATCGCCCGCAGTGCTGCCGCGGCGATCCGATCATCCAGCATGGCGGCCGGAGGTCCCCTCACCTGGCTCTGGCCGTCTCCCGGGTCTTCTGCTCTGGTCTGAGATCGAGCAGACCAGATCAGAAGATCACCGATAATACTGAGCAGTGCTGTGTCCTATGCATAGCACTGCACAGTATTAGCAATAAAAGGATTGCTATAGATAGTCCCCTATGGGGACATAAAAAGTGTAAAAAAAAAGTTGAAAAATGTAAAAATAAAAAGTTAAAAAAAGTAAAAAATCCCCTCCCCCAATAAAAATGAAAATTGTCAGTTTTTCCCATTTTACCCCCAAAAACCGTAAAAAATTTTTTTATAAACATATTTGGTATAGCTGTGTGCGTAAATGTCCGAACTATCAAAATATAATGTTAATGATCCCATACGGTGAATGGCGTAAATGTAAAAAATTAAAAAATTCCAAAAATGCTGCTTTTTTGTCACATTTTATTAAAAAAAATTTATAAAAATGATCTAAAAGTTTTATATATGCAAATGTGGTATCCAAAAAAAGTACAGATGACGGCGCAAAAATTGAGCCCTCATAACGCCCTATATACGGAAAAATGAAAGCGTTATAGATGGTCAAAATAGGGCGATTTTTATATTACTGATTTTGTACAAAAAGTTTTAGATTTTTTTTAAGCGGTACAAAAATATAAAAGTATCTAGCCATGGGTATCATTTTAATTGTATTGACCGACAGAATAAAGAACACATATCATTTTTACCGTAAATTGTACATTGTGAAAACGAAAACCTCCAATATGTGCAAAATTTTGGTTTTCATAAAAATTTCCTCCCTAAAATTTTTTTGGGGGGGTTCGCCGTACATTTTATGGTAAAATAAGAGGTTTCATTACAAAGTACAATTTGTCATGCAAAAAACAAGCCCTTATATGGGTCTGTAGATGGAAATATAAAAGAGTTATGGATTTTAGAAGGCGAGGAGGAAAAAACGAAAACGCAAAAATAAAATTGGCCTGGTCCTTAAAGGGGTACTCCGGTGCTTACACATCTTATCCCCCTATCCAAAGGATAGGGGATAAGATGCCTGATCGCAGGAGTCCCGCAGCTGGGGACGCCCACGATCATGCACACGGCACCCCGTTTGTAATCAGTCCCCTGATCATGCACGCCGGCGGCGTGTGACATCACGCCCCCGCCCCCGTGTGACGTCACACTCCGCCCCTTAATGCAAGCCTACGGGAGGGGGCGTGATAGCTATCACGCCCCCTCCCGTGGGTTGAATTGAGGGGCGGAGCGTGACATCACACGGGGGCGGGGACGTGATGTCACACGCCGCCGGCCCTGCGGTGGACCGTAATCAGACCCGGAGCGAACACGCTCCGGGGACTAATTACAAACGGGGTGCCGCATGCATGATCGTGGGTGTCCCCAGCTGCGGGACTCCCGCGATCAGGCATCTTATCCCCTATCCTTTGGATAGGTGATAAGATGTGTAAGCACCGGAATACCCCTTTAAGGTGAAAATGGGCTTGGTCATTAAGGGGTTAAATACCAGTGTTACTGGCATACATTCTACAGACAACGGGCTGGTCAAGATGTTGTTGGAAATGGCTAGTAAGTTACCTCTTACTGACACCCCTGATAGTGGCAAGGCATTGTAAGCAAGTGGCTGTTGCAACCCAATGAACAATGCTTAGGTGGGGCATGCTGTGGTAGAAGATACTGTGGAAAGGGATAGTCTCTCTTGGACCCATGGTGGGACAGAATGTTTAAGTAAAAGCCATCTTTGGTTGCAACCTGACCAATAGTGTTGGGTGCGAATATTCACATTTCGAATTTTTAGCACGAATATCGCACATCACAGTGATCCTCATCCCTCCTTGCTTCAGCTTGTGGTCTAAAGAATGCTCCAATACTAGTTACTGTGTGAGACTGTGGAGCGCGAATTTCGGATATGCGCATATTTGCATATTCCTTCTTTTAGCTTGTGGGCCAATGAGAATGATGCAAATACACTTGTCAGAGGTTATCAACATCCCTAGCAACCAATAGTAATGCTGCCCACCCCTACACTGTTTTTTCAGTGAATACGCGCATTTGCGATCACGTGAATATGCAACGAATACGCAAATACACAATGAATATAACAAATACGCAAAATTCGTGAATATGAGATGAATATTCATCCATATATTTGCGAAATTTTGCGAATTTGAATATGGCCAACCAATACGCCCTTCTAAAGTTATTCTATTGTATAAGACTTTGCTCAGCAAGTGTAAAGGAAACCAACAAGCTGTAAACTTAAGAGGCTGTGTCCCTTACAATCCATCATACTTTTGTACCAGTGACAGTAACTACTAAGAATCTTTTGCTCCAAAAAAGTGTCCACAACATTTTGGTGGGGTAGTACCATACCCCTTACACAGAAGGTAAAACTTATAGTTGGAGATTTATCATTGCTTTTAGAGCATTTTTTTTTGTCTATGTTTAGGAGCATTTCAGGCCCAAGCTGAATATTTTGAGACTTTTATGCGTCTTTTGATATAGACTGTTTTACTCTTCTTGTCTACACGTAGAACTTTTTCTTTTTGACCATGCAGTGGTCACGTATTTATCATATGCGACTTTTGTCAAAAGTCGCTATTTTGTGTGCAAAGGTACTTTTTTTTAGGCACAAAGCTACATCACCTACCAGTAGGCGTGAGCATAATTTCTACCTTCCACAATTCAACCTTTAACCTCTTGTGGACAACAGCGTCCCACTCCCCTTCTATGACACACGCTCAGGGGGTCATAGCTCGGCAGTCCTGGCAGCTATCTGCCACCAGGACCCATCTCTAATGCCAGACATCACCAATCACGGTGATGCCCGACTTTAACCCCTTAGACACCGCAATCAAATTTGATTGTAGCGTCTAAAGTGCAAGTAAAAATGTCCAGGCAGCTCTGTGAAAGTAAGTAATAAGACCTAACCTTCCAAATTCAGGACCCCGGAAAGTGTCTACTTCCCTCCCTCACAAGTGTCTAGAAAAAGTGTATGTGGTAGAACTTTTCCCACCACAGCAGAGCTGCGCAAAATTCATCATCCTGCTGCATCTTCTTGATAAATAAGATGCACGCTAGTCAAACTCACCACCCAAATAAACATGGGAAAATAGCTCTACCGTAGACATTCTTTAATAAATCTGGGCCATAGTGCTCTTTTTTTTTTTTTGCATCATTACCTAAAAGCGTGAACGTGACTTGTTGTACCTTTAGGATTCATGCATGCTAGCACTTGACAGGGCATTAATCAATGATTCTATAGAAGAATATGTTTCTACATATAGGGGGAGATTTATCAAAACCTGTACAGAGAAAAAGTTGCTAAGTTACCCATAACAACCAATCAGATTGCTTCTTTCATTTTTGGAAAGGCCTCTGAAAAATAAAAGAAGCGATCTGATTTGTTGCTATGGGTAACTCAGCAACCTTTCCTCTGGACAGGTTTAGATAAATCTCCCCTATAGAGCCTAAAATAATAATATGTCACAGTTTGTATCTGCATACTAAGGTAAACAGTACAGTAGAGGCCATCTGCACCCTAAGACAGCAGTGTACTGGCTATTTGCTTAAGCCCTTATGCTTATTCTTTTTTACCTTTAGGGTATGTTCACACTTACAAATTTCTCATTTTTTCTGTGAAAAAAAAAAAAGAAAGAGTTTCACACATCTGAAAGTGTTTGTTTAAATATCACATGCATCAATAATTTTTGCATGGCTTTAACCCCTTAACGACCACGGACGTAAATGTACGTCCTGGTTTGGCTACACTTCGCGCTCCAGGACGTACATTTACGTCCTGTGTATGACCGCGAGCATCGGAACGGTGCTCACGTCATACATGGCAGGTTCTGGCTGCTAGCAGCAGCCGGGGACCCACCCGTAATGGCCAACATCCGCAATCGCGCGGATGTCCGCCATTAACCCCTCAGATGCCGTGATCAATACAGATCAAGGCATCTGCGGCAGTGCGGTACTTTAAATGGATGATCGGATCGCCCGCAGCGCTGCCACGGCGATCCGATTATCCAGCATGGCGGCCGGAGGTCCCCTCACCTGGCTCCGGCCGTCTCCCGGGGTCTTCTGCTCTGGTCTGAGATCTG
This sequence comes from Hyla sarda, assembly GCF_029499605.1. Taxonomy (NCBI): domain Eukaryota; kingdom Metazoa; phylum Chordata; class Amphibia; order Anura; family Hylidae; genus Hyla; species Hyla sarda. The sequence goes on from NC_079190.1 coordinate 78,832,852, forward strand.
GTCTGAGCCTATAATACTGATCGGTGCTATGTCCTATGCATAGCACTGAACAGTATTAGCAATCAAATGATTGATATGAATAGTCCCCTATGGGGACATAAAAAGTGTAAAAAAAAAGTTGAAGAATGTAAAAATAAAAAGTAAAAAAAAGAAGTGAAAAATCCCCTCCCCCAATAAAAATAAAAATTGTCAGTTTTTCCCATTTTACCCCAAAAAGCATAATTTTTTTTAAATAAACATATTTAGTATCGCCACGTGCGTAAATGTCCGAAATCTCAAAATATAATGTTAATGATCCCATATGGTGAATGGCGTAAACGTAAAAAATAAAAAAAGCTTTTTTGTCACATTTTATGAAAAAATGTTTTGATAAAAAATTATCTAGAAGTTTTATATATGCAAATGGGGTATTGATAAAAAGTACAGATGACGGCGCAAATACTGAGCCCTCACACCGCCCTATATATGGAAACATGAAAAAGTTATAGGTGGTCAAAATAGGGCGATTTTCGATTACTGATTTTGTACAAAAATTTTTTTAAGTGGTACAAAAATATAAAAGTATCTAGCCATGGGTATCATTTTAATCGTATTGACCCTCAGAATAAAGAACACATGTCATTTTTACCATAAAGTGTACAGTGTGAAAACAAAACCCTCAAAAATGTGCAAAATTGTGGTTTTCATTTGAATTTCCACCCTAAAATTTTTGGGTGAACTGTTTGGTGAACTGTTGGTGAAAATGCCCCTTTTTTGGGGTGTTTTCTGAATAAAATGGAGAGTTGGTCATATTTTTGGAATTTTTGAGTTGCAAAATCTGGAATACGAAACATGTAACCCAATTTGGATGCAAAACCTGAGAAAAGAGTCGGGATGACATTAGCAAATGACCCCCGTTGTGGTAAAAAGAGTACCGGTAACATTGTTACAAAGTACAAATGGTTCCACATAGAAAAAACCCTCACATGGCCCTGAAGATTGAAAATTCTTATGGCTAATAAAAGGTGTCGAGGAAAAAACGAAAAGTAAAAAGTCTGTGTCCTGTGGGGTTAACTTGATATATGACAACTGTAGATGAGTAGAACACTTCATACTGGTTTCCACAACAGATCACGGGTTCCCTGTAATGCACACCCTGTGCCCTTCTAACAAATTCAATTTGCAATATTTTTTCTTAAATATTATAAAATTTTAAATATGACTGCATAGAAACAATTGATGTACCGTACCGTTGTAGTTTTGAAACATCTGGAGGTCCGCAGGTTGAAGACCACTGCGGCCTTCGTCATCATCCAGACCCCCCTTTAGTTTTCTACTCACCTCCCTTCGGTGGGAAATTAGGGTGAGCTGGTCCGGGCCATCTATGCTGCAGGGACTGTCCGGTGGGGGGGGGTTAGTTGATGATGTATTTCCCACCCTAGGCTTATAGTCAAGTCAATAACTTTTCCTGGGTTTTTGGGGTGAAATTAGGATTAATTTGTTTTGTATACTCCATGCCCATTAGAAGAGAGAAAATTCTGCTCTAAGACAAAGCAAGAGTTAATGAAGACAATAAAAAGTGAGCAAGGTAAAAAGGGTGGGGAGGAGAACAGGAGGGAGACAAAGCTGAGAATCTTATTCCTACACAAACCACTCCCCCTCCCCCGTTCTGCTCATATGTCACTATTATTGAGCTGTCGTTCTGCTACAATTGTTTTCCTGAAATTGTTGTTTTATTAACTGGCTGCCTGGAGTTTGGGGCCTGTGACCTTGCCGTGTATGTTTTTGTATTAGACTCCATTGAACGGTTGCATTTGTATGTATGTGGCCATTCATAATCATAAGTGGACACTTATATTGCGGAGTCTATCCACACATGATCAGAACAATACTCCGAGCAGGTACGCCTGATACCCAACCATCCCAGAAAATCTTTCTACCTAAGCAGCCAAGTAGTAAGCCTCCATTGGCTGCTGGCTGTTATTATTGACATAAGAGATGAGATACCGTACTTTTTGCCGTATAAGACGCACTTTTTCTTCCTCAAAACCGGGGGGGGGGGGGGGGGGAAGTTGGTTAGTCTTATACGGCGAATACACATTAAAACCCTGTCCTATCGCGGGGGTCCCTGCGGCCATCAGCGGCCGGGACCCGCGGCTCATACAGGACATCACCGATCGCGGTAATGTCCTGTATTAACCCTTCAGACGTGGCGATCAAAGCTGAAGGGAAAGGGACACTAACCCGGCTGCACCGGGAGGGACCTTACCTGCTCCATGTCGGGATCCCCTGCATGGCCGGCGCTCTCCTTCATCGTCATCACGTCGTCGAGCACGCCGTCCCGTCATCCAATAGGAGCGGCGTGCGTAGCGACGTGATGGTGGCGACGGACAGTGAGGATACCTGGCAGCAGAGACGTTCCGGAGCGATGGGGACACCCCGGGGATACGGCGACAGCGATGGAGGGCGACATCCAGGGCAGCGGTGACGATCGGTGACGGGTCCGTGAGTATTACCTCCTATACCAGTGGTCTTCAACCTGCGGACCTCCAGATGTTGCAAAACTACAACTCCCAGCATGCCCGGACAGCCGTTGGCTGTCCGGGCATGCTGGGAGTTGTAGTTTTGCAACATCTGGAGGTCTGCTGGTTGAAGATCACTGTCCTATACTTTACATTGTATTCTAGATTTTCCTCCTTTAAAATTGGGTGCGTCTTAAATGCCGGAGCGTCCTACATGGCGAAAAATACGGTACATTGACCCTCACTGCAGGTCAATAGACTGTCTATAGGCCGCTACAGATGAGGTTAGTTCTACAGTATTTCATTTATAGAACATTATTGTGGAGACTGTAATAAATTACAACTAATCTTTCTGCAGGCTAATTCCATACGGTTAATATTATCAGTAATGTATTGTCTGTACGACATAAATCAGGCCTAGGACAGAACAGTAGTGGGTGTTGTGTATCACTTTTCATGGGATTGACCTGTTTCCTCAATTTATGTATAATGACTAAAGTGAATAGACTTTTCTTCTACCTAATATTAAGCAAATATTTTCTATTGTTTTAGGGCAGACCTGGGACTGAAGCATGTGAGGCACCAATAGAGCTCTTTAAGGAGGCGGCTGCCATTGTAGTTACAGATGCAGTATTACTTATTTGGGATTATAAATTGTAACTTTACCATTTAAATCCACACAGCGTAAAATTTAGGCAAAAATGTTATTTGACGTGTGCATTTTTGCCTAAAATCTGCATAAATTGTAGCAGCATTTTTATCAATTTTAAAATGCATGCGGAAAGCAAATGTGCAGACAATGGGGGACCAGGGCTAGGTAAGTATAGTTTTTTTTTTTTTTTTTTTTTTTTTTACTGATGTGATCGATGTGTTTTTAATTTATTTATTTTTGGCATATAGTTGTACTCCTATCTACAGGGGGGATATACAGATTGAAATCCGGAGGATTATTTTCTGGAACAGATTTGTGCAGATATAAAAAATTCCTTCTTGGTTATTTTACTATACAATGCAATAACATTCTCTCATCTGTATATCAGTGCACAGGGGCATAGTAGCTATAGAGGCAGTAGTCCCACCAGGGCCCTGGTGCCTAATGGGGCCCCAAAGTACAACTGCTCCATGAGAGACCATTATTATATGTGGCATATGGAGCCCTGTTGCAAATAATAAAAAAAAAAATTGAAAATTTTAGCGGCTTCTGTTTCTACGCTGTGCAGTTTTCGGTAAAAATTGCATCTTATATTTATTCTGTAGGTCCATACGGTCACAAGGATACCCAATTTATATAGGCTTGATTTTATTTTATGCACCAAAATTAATACGTTGAAAAATGTCCTTCTGACCACTATAATTTTTACATTTTTCTGTATAAGGGGTGGTATGAGGGCTAATTTTTTGGGCCGTGATCTGAAGTTTTTATCGGTACCATTTTTGTTTTGTTTGGACTTTTTGATCACTTTTTATAAATTTTTTTATGGTATAAAAAGTAACCAAAAATACGCTATTTTGGATTTTTTTTTACGTGTATACCATTGAACATACAGTTAAATTAACTATATATTTTTAAAGTTCGGACATTTACGCACCCGTCGATACCACATATGTTTATTTTTATTAACACTTGTTTATTTATTTATTTTTATGGGAAGGGGGGGGGGGGGTGATTTCACCTTTTATTAGGGAAGGGGTTAAATCACATTTATTAACTTTTTTTTTTTTTTTACACTTTTTTTTTTGCAATGTTACAGCCCGCATAGGGGGCTATAACATTGCATACACTGATCTCTTACGCCGTTCACTGCCATGCAATAGCATGGCATTGATCAATGTTAATGCCGATCAACTGCTCCTGCCTGGATCTCAGGCACGGAACAGTCATTCTGCCATCGGACAGCGAGGAGGCAGGTAGGAATCCCCCTCGCGTCCTGCAAGCTGTCCGGGATATCGTGATTTCACTGTGGCAGTCCCGATCAACAGCACTGAGCTAACTGGCAATTTTGACTTTTATTTTAGTTTAAGTTTGATCGCCGCATCTAAAGGGTTAATGCCGGACATCAGCTCGATCAGCCATGTCCAGCATTAGCCGTAAGTCCCGGTTTCTTATAGCAACCAAAACCCACCAGGTATGATGCGCGCTCACCTGCATTTTTTGCACCGTGATTTGTAGTTTTTATCGGTACCATTTTTGTTTTGATTCGACTTTTTAATTACTTTTTATTAAAAAACAATTTTGGTATGTGAAGTGACCAAAAATCTGCAATGCTGGTATTTAGTATGTTTTTTTTTACATTCACCCCAATAACCGTACTGTTCCATTAATGTTATATTTTAATAGTTTACACATTTATTTATAAATGGGGAAAAGGGGGGTTGATTTAGGGTCGGGTCACGCGACACTGATTCGCTGCGGATTCGCCAGTGACCGGACTGTTAGCGTGCCTTCTGCTGTCCCCCCTGCTCGCAGTGGCAATCGAGTCACCGCAGTGTATCATTTCGGCCGCTCCACGATGTTTTGAACAGACTGCGAGTGTGCACGGCAACTCGCAGGCCCGTGTGTAACTGTTTGGAGTAGTGGTTTGCCGCTACGAGCAGGGGGGAACAGCTGGAGGCACACTAACTGTTGGGTCACCGGCGGATCCGCAGCGTAAAATACGCTGCAGATCCGTGTCGTATGACCCTACCCTTAAACTTTTATTAGGAGAGGGGCTTATTCACATTTATTATCTTTTTTCACTTTTTTTTCTCCAGTTGTTGCAATACTAAAAGTTCCAGACAGCCAAAGGCATGTTGGGAGTTGTAGTTTTGCAACAGCTGGAGACACATTGGGGAATATTACTTGCAATCCTGTGATTGCAGACACTAAGTGCTGTGCCATAGGAGCCTATAGCACAGCACTGATCAGTGTTATCGGCACTCCATTACTGCAGCTTGCTGAGGCCTGCATTACTAGAGCGCCAATTGGACGAGCCGGGGGCAGGTAGGGAACCTCCGCCCATCCTCTCAGCTAATCAGGACCCCGTGGGTTTTACAGCGGGTGTCCCGATCAGCTCCACTGAGCTACCGGCATGTGGTTTAAACATTTTAGATGCCGCAATCAAATCTGATTGCGGCGTCTAAAGGGTTAATGCTGGACATCAGCCAGATTGGTCATGCCCGGCAGTAGCCAGCATGAAGCAGCCACCCCACCCGATCCTAGGCCTCCTCACCTGACCGTTGGAGGTTTGAGGCTTCGCTAAGCTGGTCATAACTAGGCTGCAGGACTCCAAAGTCCCGTGCCACAGCAGCGCGGCCCACACGGTACGTGGAGGGTCATTGTGAGGTGGGAGGTAGTGCATTTGGGGAAATGGTTAGGGGTTTGTTCTGGGGGTGGGGAGTGTATGTGCGCTGTCAAAGCCATTTTAGCACAGGCCTGCTGCCACCCATTGCCGTGGCGCCAGTCACAGTCCCGGCACCCTGACACAGCTGTGCTGCTATGTCCTCTGATTCACAGTGCTGGCGGCACAAGTGATTTCCAATAAAAATAAAATTTTCAAAAAAGGTTATTCATTTTTTCGCCCCCTCGGCTCTGTAATCGGTGGGTCCTAAGGCAGTTGCTTGGCCTGCATTATTACAGCACCGAGCCTGCTTTGATAAACCTTGAGGAAATATTAACCTCATTCTAAAATTCAATACATTATTGGTATTGGTATTATTTTTTATACAACACATAAAAAGATTTTTCATCCGTTTTGATGTATACACATCTTTTTTCCAGCCTATTTTGCCTTTAGTGTGCTGTGCCTCATGTGCCAGAATTTTGCCTTCATTGAAATACATATACAGGGGTCCCTTAAGTTACAATATTCACTGGTTCCAGGATGACCATTGTATGTGAAACCATTGTATAACTAACAATACAGATAAAGCAAGTCCTTCCATATAAAAGTAAGGAAGAGCTACCAGAAGCTGTAAATCACTGTCTATGTAGAGGACAGGAGCTTCTTCAGAGTCCTGTACAGAACACAAAGTGTCCCAAAAAAGTAAAATAGAGCCGCCCTTACCTGGTGTCCAAAGGAGCAGCTAAACCTGGCAGAGTAGTACAGAACATGTAGTACCTCCCTGTACTGTAAGGAAGCGCTACCAGACTGCCAATCAGTGCATACACATCAATAAAACAGGTCCATTCTGATTGGTCAGTTCTTCCAGCCATTGACACATTTCACAGATCTGGACTGTCTGTAGTATTATATGTTGAGTCTGGTTTCAAGTTACAGTGGTCCAGAAAAGATCTGTCACGATTCGGCTGGCTGGAGGTGGATCCTCTTTGCCAGAGAGGGATTGGCGTGGACCGTGTTGGTGGACCGGTTCTAAGTTGCTACTGGTATTCACCAGAGCCCGCCGCAAAGCGGGATGGTCTTGCAGCGGCAGTAGCAACCAGGTTGTATCCACCGGCAACGGCTCAACCTCTCTGACTGCTGAGATAAGCACGGTACAAGGGAGTAGACAAGAGCAAGGTCGGACATAGCAGAAGGTCAGGGCAGGCAGCAAGGATCGTAGTCAGGGGCAACGGCAGGAGGTCTGGAACACAGGCTAGGAACACACAAGGAAACGCTTTCACTGGCACAATGGCAACAAGATCCGGCGAGGGAGTGTAGGGGAAGTGATGTATAAATAGGAAGTGCACAGGTGAAGGTACTGATTAAAACCTCATGCGCCAATCAGTGTTGCATCGGCCCTTTAAATCGCAAAGACCCGGCGCGCTCGCCCTAGGGAGCGGGGCCGCGCGCGCCGGGACAGCACAGACGGGGAACGGGTCTGGTAAGTGAGTCGGGATGCGCATCGCGAATCGCATCCCGGCTGGGAACATTATCGCAGCGCACCCGGTCGGCAGGTCTGACCGGGGCGCTGTGAATAGGAGAACACTGTGAGCGCTCCGGGGAGGAGCGTGGACCCGGAGCGCTCGGCGTAACAAGATCATTGTATGTTAAAAATATTGTAACCTGAGGCCACTGTAAGGCAAGGGGCCACTGTATTATGCTGTCTTCAGAAAAAAAAAAAAGGAAAGTGTGGCACCATTGACATAATATAGTGGACATGACCTACTGTTGTTACTGTTGTCTCTAACCATTCTCAGCATTCCATATGGCCAGAGACAATATATAATAAGTCACATGGTCTCCAAGGGAGCATGGCTATGCTGAAGTGAGTCAGTAGATACCATTAGGCTGAGTTTCTACTTGTTTTTTTATTCTGCGTTTTTTGGTTTGAAAAAAACGCAAGAAAAAATGCCTGAAAAGACGCCAGTGCAATTTCCTGCGTCTGGCGTTTATTCTGGCATTTTTTAATTTGTGTGGAAATTGCATTTTATGCGTTTTTTTTTTATTTTATTTTTTGGTACCCAAAATTTGTTGGGTACCAAAAAAACAAAAACAAAAAAAAGGATGCAGTAGTGATGGTAAAAATGTATTCAATGAAATTTAATTTTTTTTATAATGAAATTTTTAATAAAGTGTGTGTGTTTCACTTTTTTATGACATTTTTTAGGTAGTATTATTACTCTTAGCATGGAACACACTGTTCCATGATGGGAGTTGTAGTACCTGTACAAATTGCCATATCACCCTATGCGATCGTCCATAATATAGCAGAGATGCGGAGCGGCTCTATACAGCGCTTGCATCTCTGCTCTGTACTCCAGCCAGTGATGTGAATAAAACATCACCCGTTCATATTTTCCGCCCAGAGTGGTGATTGGCCGGATGGTTGCAGTGATGTTCTATTCATATCACTGGCCGGAGTATAATGCAGAGGTGCGAGCGCTGTATAGAGCCGCTTCGCATCTCTGCAGTAGATCAGGAATTACACCCGCTGTGATCTGTCTATTAATGCAGGTACTACTACTCCCATCATGGAGCACGCTCTGCTCGATGTTGGGAGTAGTAGTACCTGCAGCTAAGGAAAGATCACAGTGGATGTCACTCCTGACACCCGCTGTGATCATTCTGTATAATGTATAGATGCGGCCGCTCTTCTATGGTCCCCTGCACTGACATATATATATATATATATATATATATATATGCCTATTCATATTTTCCACAGAGAGTTGTGATTGGCTGAAAGCATCTGGCCAATCACAGCTCTCTACAGGAAATATTAATAGGTCTATATATATATATATACGGAAGTGCAGGGGACCATAGAAGAGCGGCCGGCTGCATCTATACATTATACAGGAGGATCACAACGGGCAATCTGTCTATTAGTACATGGAACAGTGTGTGTTCCATGCTGGGAGAAGTATTACCACCTTAAAAAATAAAGAATAAAAAGTGAAAAACACACACACACACTACATTTTTATTATTGTCGGCTACATTTTTAGTGCCCTGCCTGCACACATAAATTAATCCCTGTTTAAAAATGTATAAAAATGTTGTTATAAAAAAGATGAATTTAATTAAATACAATTTTTTCCATCACTACCGCCACATTTATTTTTTTTTTAATGGTGCCCTACGAAATATTATTAAAAAAAAGGTATCTCCATCACTTTTTTGGATCGCTAAAGTCCAAAAGATAATAATAACTACCTGAAAAAATGCCAAAGTTAAAACTCACATTTTTCTTGACATTTTTTTTTTTACTCCCATAGACTTCTATGGGAGAAAAACGCCCAGATTTCAGGGAAAAAAACGCCAGTGGCTCAACATGCTGCGATTTTGCAAAACCGCCAAAAAAGAGTGAAAAAATGGCAAAAGGATAAAAAAAAAAAAAAAAAAAACGCCAAACTAAAAAACAGAAAAAATAAAAGAATTTTGCGATTTCTCATTGATTTACAGCTAACATCTGGCTGCAGCGTTTTTTGGCTGAAAAAACAAGTAGAAACTTAGCCTTACTGCAGTAAAACTATTCCCCCTTGCTATTCATCCACCCACTACAGCATAGCCACGCCCCCATTCGAGAACATGTGATTTTTGACCTATTGTCTCTGGCAGCATGGCATGCTGGGAAATTTCAGAGACAACAGTAAAATAAAAAGACTTCCACTACAGCACAGTCCAGTGCATAAATACAAGACAAAGCACCGCAGTAGGTAATAGAAGCAAATGACTCTGTATTATAACTTCCACTCAAAGGAATAATCTGGAATACCCCTTTAAGAACCCTCCCCCCCCCAATCTCTTTATATCCGATATAACAAAGGTTTTTATGTTGCGTTATAGACTGACATTTCAGAACGCTGTCACTTTCCCTGTACACTCACATATTTGCATGTGTTTTATTCAGTCTACTGCCACAAAACATTTATGCTGCAGTCTTGCTCCTTCAGCTTTCTTCTTATTGTGTTTGGCTGTCATCGTCTGCATATTATTTAACAGGGGCAACCTTCCTGGCATCTCCTGCCATTATAAACAGATCTGACCCAATGAATTTATACAGCTTTCCTTGGCTTGTTGCCAGCAGATGGGCCACAAGGGAGGTTTTGTCTTCGTGCCTGTCATCGCTCTTACCATTTTGGCTTCATTTCACTTTAGCCGTCTAAATGGCTTGTTGCTTGACTGTAAGATTTATGCAGGTGGTAATGTGGAGACAGGAAAATGCTTACCCTATAAAGGAATTTCCTAACATATACATATGTCTTCTTACCTCTAGGGCTGAGGATTTAATGACCTCAAACTAAAGCCTGCCTTGCTGTTGAGCTCTGTTCACAATGGGCCTCTTTTTTGTAAATGCTTTGTGTAGCTAAACAAAGACCTTGTTTATTGTATTTTCGTTTGTATATCATTAGATGATTTTATTATAAGTGTCCGATACAGAATGTTTTTGCTGTATACATTATGGGAAATGTTGATCCTAATCTTATATTAACCCAGGTTCATCTGTATTTTTATTGTTGTTTTTATAAATATTATTATTTTATTATTACTACTGATACAAGTATTATATCTAGAGATGAGCGAATCGAAGCTGACGAACCCAAATTCGTTACGAATTTAATGAAAAATTTGCAACTAATGCGAATATCGCCGCGAAAATCGCTTCATTAAACTTCATTTACAGCGGTCCAGGCTCCAGGGCATCTAAAATGGCGGATCCACATGTTAGTACATGGCACAAGGAATGCTGGGAAGGTGGGAAGGCAAGGCGGGAAGGGAAGTAGACGGGATGACCCTGAATCACATGCAGCCTATAAGCAGTCAGTCACCCGTGTGATGTCACAGCCCTATGTAATCGGCAGCCATTTTGCGGCTCGTCATTTAGTTCATTCCACTGCAGATAGAGAGGACGGATATCGTTGTGTGTATGTTACACAAAAAAGCTTGTTGCAGCAGTGTTTCACCTCTTAGCCACCTCAGCCTTCTGTAGGACACAGAGCACAGCGTTTTTGCACAGGAATTAATTCTAACTGCAGCGATTAACCCCTCAGTCACTGTGCACAGCATTGTATTACAGAGAGGGGCAGAGAGCTGTGTTTTGCCTGAGCTGCAGAAATGTTTTATGAGGCGGGAGAAATAATTTTTTTAGGGCACATCTGTGTCTTTGTTCCACAAAAAAATGGTCTGCTGGTTATACTAGTCTGTAGACGGTATAATCCATACCCAGCAGTCCATTCCTAATAGTATTTGAGAAAGAGTCTTTTTGCAATTTTGTGTACTGCTGGTGTTGTGGGCAAATTTTTTTTTGCGCACTGTATTTGCGCACTGTAGCACATTTTTCTGTCCTCATAAGTGCATACCACATACCTACATCTAAGTGGTGTACTATTTTGTACCTGTTAATCTGTCAAGGGCCTACATACTGTGAAAGGACAGCCAATAGTACACACCTGCTGCTGTTCTAGACAAATACTGTTTTAAGCCTAGTGAAGCGTATTGTACTCCCCTCACATACGCAATACGTATGTTAGGACGTGCACAGAGGAGTGGCAGAAGCCTAAATTCATCAGGCGCAGGCAGAGGTCGAAGCAGAGTAGGGGTGTGTGGCAGCCGGAGGTCTGAGCTCCCGGTGTCAGCTAGCAGTCGTGTTGTGACTAGCAACTCAGCAGCCGTGATTGATCGGTTCACTCAGTCATTCACTTCATTCCAAGTGACATCCGACACCCCCAGTCAACAGTTGGTGGGTTCCTCAAACTCAACCATCAGTTGGCATGGCCCTCATGCTGCAGCTGCCACCTCCACGCTTTGTCAATGTGCTGCTCTATGGTCTTCTCATGCTAATGCTACCACCTCCAGGCTCTGTCATTGTGCTGCTCTATGGTCTCTTCATGCTAATGTGACCACCTCTAGACTCTCTCATTGTGCCGCCATATGGTCTCCTCATGCTGATGCTGCCACCTCCAGGCTCTCTCATTCTGCTGCTCTATGGTCTCCACATGCTAATGCTACCACCTCCACGCTCTGTCATTGTGCCACCATATGGTCTCCTTATGCCGAAGCTACCACCTCCAAGCTCTGTAATTGTGCTGCTCTATGGTCTCCTCGTGCTGATGCTGCCACCTCCAGGTTCTCTCATTGTGCCGCCATATGGTCTTCTCATGCTGATGCTGCTACCTCCAGGCTCTCTAATTGTGCTGCTCTATGGTCTCTTCATTCTGATGCTGCCACCTCCAGGATCTATAATTGTGCTGCTCTATGGTCTCCTCATGCTGATGCTACCACCTCCAGGCTCTCTCATTGTGCTGCCATGCATACTACAAAACATAATTAAGGTGCTTGTCCCCAGTTTCAGAAATTCCTTGCATTAGGGTCCCTTTCAAGACTCCTGATGCCACCTCCAGGCTGTCTCATTCCGCCACTATATGGTCTCCTCATGATTCATCCAGCTCCAGGCTGTGTCATTCAGCCAATATATGGTCTATTGATGATGTTGGGCCTGGGCCTAAACATTTTTATGGTAGCACTAGCTACCATAAATCTTCAATTTAAATTTCAAAATTCATCTTTTAATCTTAGGGATTGTGTGCCCCTATTGTCTCCTCATGCTGCCAACACCTCCAGGCTGTGTCATTCAGCAATTATATGGTCTCCTTATGCTGCCAACACCTCCAGGCTGTGTCATTTAGCCACTTTATGGTCTCCTCATGCTGCCAACACCTCAACGCGGTGTCATTCAGCCACTACATGATCTCCTCATGCTTCAGCCTCATCCAAGCTGTGTAATTCAGCCACTATATGATCGCCTCATGGTGACAACACCTCCACGCTGTGTCATTCAGCCACTACAGTGGGGATCAAAAGTTTGGGCACTACAAGTAAAAAATTGTATTAATGTGCATAAAGAAGCCAAGGAAAGATGAAAAAATCTCCAAAAGGCATCAACGTACAGATTAGACATTCTTATAATATGACAACAAAAGTTAGATTTTTTTTCCATCATTTATACTAGTAAAATAACAGAAAACAAAAAAAATGGTGTTTCCAAAAGTTTGGGCACCCTGCAGAATTTATAGCATGCACTGCCCCCTTTGCAAAGCTGAGACCTGCCAGTGTCATGGATTGTTCTCAATCATCATCTAGAAACACCAGGTGATGTCAATCTCAAAGGTTTTAAATGCCCAGACTCATCTGACCTTGCCCCAACAATCAGCACCATGGGTTCTTCTAAGCAGTTGTCTAGAAATCTGAAACTGAAAATAGTTGACGCTCATAAAGCTGGAGAAGGCAATAAGAAGATAGTAAAACATTTTCAGATGTCAATATCCTCTGTTCGGAATGTAATTAAGAAATGGCAGTCATCAGGAACAGTGGAAGTTAAAGCAAGATCTGGAAGACCAAGAAAAATTTCAGACAGAACAGCTCGCAGGATTGTGAGAAAAACAATTCAAAACCCACGTTTGACTGCACAATCCCTCCAGAAAGATCTGACAGACACTGGAGATGTGGTACACTATTCCACTATAAAGAGATACTTGTACAAATATGGTCTTCATGGAAGAGTCATCAGAAGAAAACCTATTCTATGTCCTCACCACAAAAATCAGCCTTTGAACTTTGCAAATGTACATATAGACAAGCCTGATGCATTTTGGAAACAAGTTCTGTGGACAGATGAGGTTAAAGTTGAACTTTTTGGCCGGAATGAGCAAAGGTACATTTGGAGAAAAAGGGGAACAGAATTTAATGAAAAGAACCTCTGTCCAACTGTTAAGCATGGCGGTGGATCAATCATGCTTTGGGATTGTATTGCAGCCAGTTGTACAGGGAACATCTCACGAGTAGAAGGAAAAATTAATTCAATAAAATTTCAGCAAATTTTGGATGCTAACTTGATGCCATCTGTGAAAAAGCTGAAGTTAAAGAGAGGATGGCTTCTACAAATGGATAATGATCCTAAACACACCTCGAAATCCACGGGGGATTACATCAAGAGGCGTAAACTGAAGGTTTTGCCATGGCCTTCACAATCTCCTGACCTCTGGAAAAAAGGTTCCCGGGATGTTCGGCGCCAACCGTGGATGGAATGAAGATTCGGTGAGTCTCGGTATATTAAAAAAATGTTCTTTATTGCCGTATCAGACGCGTTTCGAGGTCTTGCACCTCTTTACCAATGATTATTGCATACATGCATAAAAGCATTATCACTGGCTTTTTATAGTTTCTAATAAGGGCGCCAGAGAATACAATTGGATAGATTAAAAAGGTGTCATAGGGCTGCCCTCTGGTGTGTTGTAGTGGCGCTGTCTGATGACGTAGGGGTGTTTCATTCATAAAATTCAAGGTGAGTATTTTTGTTTCGCAGTAAAATGTGACCATAGATTAAAATCAAGGATTGCGAAATTGTTCCATGCTATTTAAAGAGGTAAGGTGTTATGTGGTGATGCGAGTATACGAGTGTGTGAGAAAATTCACAATAGGTCCGGAGATACAGTTTTCTGTAATGTATGTGCGTGTGTTATATCAAATGTGTTTCTTTTTGGATTAATGTTAGTGAACTTGATGCAGTGGATCGGCTGTGCTAGCGGTTGCCGGATGATGCGTATCAAATGCCGGGTAGTGGAAATGTCCTATTGACGGAGCTGCCATGTAAGGTGTCATATGCCGGGTTGCTGCGCTATTCAATGCTAGATGGTAGGTACCGTGGCTGGTATGATTTTTCAATTGGTCTTTAGTCACAGTATTGTAGATAGTTATTTTATTCACAGGTTTTGCTGGTGTTGACCAGATTGTGACTATTTTCATTGTTAGAAAAAGGTTTCGGTCCTAGGTGCGGTGTTTCTCCTTTTGCCGGATAGTTGGACGGAAATTGCTGTGCTTGTTGTTGCCGGATGATTGGTATAATAGGTGGTATTTTTGTATTGTTGAGTAAAATATGTGGAGAGAAAAAACACAGAAGTGGCGCCTTGATGGTGCCTTTACCTTTCTATTTATAGGAGGTAAGGGGGGGGGGGGGATTTAGCAGGGAAGGATAGGGAGATTTTCTGCTCACCTTTCAGAGTTGTGCTGCATAACAGGCACAACTCTGTGATGCGTATAGGCTGGTATGCGGCAAGGTTTCGGGGCCGCTGACTGCTGGATCTGCTGGCTGATGTTCTTGCTTGTCTCCGGTGCTGCAGGGTGTCACCTGGTGCCGATACTTTTTACTTTTTATTATTTTCTATTTTTATTTTATTTATTTATTTATTATTTTATTATATATATTTTATGCTTTATATTTTTTTGCGTTCTTTATTTCTGTAAACCCAACCGTCAATAAACCCCCCCCTTCTTATCCAAGAAGTTTCCAGCAACCTTATTTTTTGCAACGGAGAAGCGGTTTCACACGCCAAGGTTTTTCTGGGATAAATCCCCGTGTGGGATCTCCCGCAACCTGCTCCATTTTTGTATTGTTAGCACAGGTGTGTGGATGGCAGAGGATGCTGTGGTGCTGTCATTGTGTCGTTTGTTGAGAGAGGTTTTTTTAGTGCAGGTATGTATAATTATGACAGCAGCAGTGGTCTCATATGATGGTACTGCAGCGCTCAAAAGTGGGGTCCTCAACAAAAAAGAAAAAGAACATCTCAAAATCAAAACCCCCCACGTTCTACCATCTGCCAAAGGTCCATAAGGATAAAAAAAAAAAAAAAAAAACACCCGGCCGACCCATAATTTCTGGGATAGGCTCAGTAACAAGTAACCTTTCACAATATGTGGATCTCCTTTTACAAAAATACATTGTTAACCTTACATCATATCTAAAGGACACCCCTAATCTTATTCAGACCCTTGGTGAACAAGAATGGAAACCAAATTACAAATGGGCAACTCTGGACGTGGCTGCTTTGTACTCAAACATCCCCCATCAAAAAGGTATCGATGTAATTAAATCCATCTTAGAAAAAGACCAAACAATGCCACAGGAACAAAGGAATTTTATCACTGAAAGCATAAAATTCATTTTGGAACACAACTACTTCCAGTTTGAAGGCAAGGTATATAGAAAAACCACAGGTACGGCAATGGGAACACGTTTTGCCCCATCCTTTGCAAATCTCTAAATGGGAGCCTATGAAGAACAACTCATTTACAGCACACACCAGTGGAGAAACAACATCATCCTGTATAGAAGATATATAGATGATCTTCTTTTCATATGGGAAGGTTCGACAAAATCATTCCAAGATTTCACCGAATACCTCAACACCAACACATGCCACCTGAATCTAACGGGCAAATGGAATGCCACATCCATAGAATATTTGGATCTTGAGCTTACTTTCGAAAAATCCACAATCATCACAAAAACTTATTTCAAAAGTGTGGACTGTAACAGCCTTCTAGAATACAATAGCTGCTATTACCATAAATGGAAGAAAAACATTCCCTTTGGTCAATTCCACAGACTTCACAGAAATTGTACCAAACTTACAGATTTCGTATCACAGAGCAAAATTATAAAAAAAAAGACTATTGGAAAAAGGCTATCTCAAAAAAATAATCCAAGCAGCCTAGGAAAAAACATATACATCCACAAAGACAATAGTCAAAGACACACAAGGAAAACCCAAAAAAAGGACAAGAACAATACAAGTACAATTTTATTATGGATTATGCCGCGGACAAACAAAAAATCAACAACATAATGGAAACACACTGGAAGATCCTATTGCAAGACCCCATTCTCAAAAAAGTACTACCAAAAAAAACGGGATTCACATACAGACGTGCAAAAACCATAAAAAATATGGTGGCTCCCAGTCGCCTTAGAGAAGAAATAACAAAGAATAAACAGATGAAAAATACAACCATGGACCAGAATGGATGCTTCAGATGCGGAGTAAGAAACTGTAAATTATGTATAAACATACCAACAACAATGATAACCTAATCACAACACCCAACTAAAGACATACTGTCACCCAACCAAACACCCAACATAATACAGCCCATAACCTATTCTTCACATGCAAACCATTGGACACGATCAATCCAACACACATAGCTTGCAGCATGTCATCCACAACAAAAAATTAACAGTACACATGTTTCTCTAAAAAAGATCTACCAACAGGCCCCTATTTTCTAAAAACGCTGGAGTACCATCATTTCAGACCACTGCTGCTGTCCAACACAGCATGCCATCCACTACAAAAAATGAACAGTACACACGTTTCTCTAAACAAAACCTACCAACAGGCCCCTATTTTCTAAAGTGCTGCAGTACCATCATATGAGACCATCATATGAGACCACTGCATATACCTGCACTAAACCTTGGCGTTGGTGTGCGGGCTCTGGTGTGTCCTTAATATAAGGATACACTGGCGAATGTCTCAATTTTAACATCAGTGTTGAGGGATTAGCCAATGTCATTGTATACATCTACCACAGTAGTGCACCTAAATTTCTGTATTGTATTATTCTAATTGTTACACATCCACACCGTTTATCTGGTGTAGGATTCTATTGTGGCACTTGTAGTCCACTGCAGGCATCCTCCATTGTATGCATTTTTATGCTGGGGATCGCCCCTAGCAACAGACCACAAGGGCAGGATCTGCTCCCCCAGTATAAATGCACAACCGCATTTGGGGTTGAGCACCTCCAGCCATTTGAGACCACGTTTTTTGTTGTTGTTTGAAAATTTATACTTGGAGGTGTGTAAACTCCATATGTAATGCGCCTTGAACATTTCCCAGGCAGCATTAGGGTCGCACCTGTGAGGCCATGCACCTATATCAGCCAACTTGGGTGGGGCTTGTAGCCTCTCTCCCTCCTCCCATTGTATGTGTGCTTAGTCACGCTGGAGGGAACTGGGAGCAGGCTGCATGTCGGCCTAGTGCTGCTGTAATTGCCCACTGGCCTCTGGTTTTTGCTTTTCACGCACAGGTAGGTTAGCGTTAGGTCCCGTGCCATCTGAAATACCTTGGCATTGGTGTGCGGGCTCTGGTGTGTCCTTTATATAAGGATACACTGGCGAATGTCTCAATTTTAACATCAGTGTTGAAGGATTAGCCAATGTCACTGTATACATCTACCACAGTGGTGCACCTACATTTCTGTATTGTATTCTAATTGTTACACATCCACACCGTTTATCTGGTGTAGGATTCTATTGTGGCACTTGTAGTCCACTGCAGGCATCCTCCATTGTATGCATTTTTATGCTGGGGATCGCCCCTAGCAACAGACCACAAGGGCAGGATCTGCTCCCCCAGTATAAATGCACAACCGCATTTGGAGTTGAGCACCTCCAGCCATTTGAGACCACGTTTTTTGTTGTTGTTTGAAAATACCTGCACTAAAAAAAAACTCTCTCAACAAACAACACAATGACAGCACCACAGCATCCTCTGCCATCCACACATCTGTGCTAACAATACAAAAAATACCCCCTATTATACCAATCATCCGGCAACAACAAGCACAGCAATTTCTGTCCGACTATCCGTCAAAAGGAGACACACCGCACCTAGGACCGAAACCTTTTTCTAACAATGAAAATAGTCACAATCCGGTCGACACCAACGAAACCTGTGAATAAAATAACTATCTACAATACTGTGACCAAATACCATTTGAAAAATCATACCAGCCACGGTACCGACCATCTAGCATTGAATAGCGCAGCAACCCGACATATGACACCTTACACGGCAGCTCCGTCAATAGGACATTTCCACTACCCGGCATTTGATATGCATCATCCAGCAACCGCTAGCACAGCCGATCCACTCCATCAAGTTCACTAACATTAATTCCAAAAGAAACACATTTGATATAACACACGCACATACATTACAGAAAACTGTATCTCCGGACCTAATGTGAATTTTCTCACACACTCGTATACTCGCATCACCACATAACACCCTACCTCTTTAAATAGCATGGAACAATTTCGCAATCCTTGATTTTAATCTATGGTCACATTTTACTGCGAAACAAAAATACTCACCTTGAATTTTATGAATGAAACACCCCTACGTCATCGGACAGTGCCACTACAACACACCAGAGCGCAGCTCTATGACACCTTTTTAATCTATCCAATTGTATTCTCTGGCGCCCTTATTAGAAACTATAAAAAGCCAGTGATAATGCTTTTATGTATGTATGCCATAATCATTGATAAAGAGTTGCAAGACCTCGAAACGCGTCTGGTACGGCAATAAAGAACATTTTTGAAATATACTGAGACTCACCGAATCTTCATTCCATCCACGGTTGGTGCCGAACATCCCGGGAACCTTTTTTCCAGACCCTGCAAACTTGCTTCATCGAGTGTGCTGCCACACATCTCGAGCAACCCGGACGGCTGCACCGCAAACAGGATCTGAAGGTATCACATATACCAGACGTTCACAAGGTTGCTGTGTGCCAACACAACCTTGCAAGGTGAGATCATTACTTATATCAACCATATTGCTTTCACCAAGTTAAAACATACTGCCCAATAGAAAGCTCTGTTTTTGTATTTTTGAATACAGCCTCACAATCTCCTGACCTCAGCATAATTGAAAATCTATGGAAAGACCTTAAAAGAGCAGTGCATGAGAGACAGCCCAGAAATCTCCAAGAACTGGAAGACTTTTGTAAGGAAGAATGGGCAAAGATACCTCAAACAAGAATTGAAAGGCTCTTGGCTGGCTACAAAAAGCGTTTATAAGCTGTGATGCTTGCCAAAGGGGGCAGTACAAGATATTAGCTCTGCAGGGTGCCCAAACTTTCGCCATTTTTTTTTGTTTTTCTGTTATTTTGAAAGTGTAAATGATGGAAATAAAGCGCTAACTTTTGGTGCCATATTCTAAGAATGTCTTATCTGTAATTTGATGCCTTTTGGAGATTTTTCCATCTTTCCTTGGCTTCTTTATGCACATTAATACAAATTTTTACCAGGCGTGCCCAAACTTTTGATCCCCACTGTATATGGTCTCCTTATGCTGCCAACACCTCCACACTATGTCATTCAGCCACTATATGGTCTCCTCATACTGATGCCACCTCCAGGCTCTGTCATTACGGCAGTGATTCTAATAGCGATGCCTGAATAACAGTATTATTTCATTACCCCAGCACACTCCATATACGTGTTAGAACAAAGCAAAGTGTTCTACACCCCTATTGAGGCTCTCTGTAGGCCAGAAATAGCCATTTTTAATATAGATTCGCTGCAAATAAATTCGACACGAAAAAAAAATTCCGGAAAATTCAGCGAATCGGCCAAATCAAATTTTTCAAAAGTTTGCTCATCTCTAATTATATCAATTTATTTTATATATTTTAATAACCACTGCATATTTAAGACTTATGCGCAATTTTTTTTCACAATTGACGTCCATGACGTCTTTCATGGGCCTGTTCCTCTGTATGGCTCCAAATTTACACAAAGGTATACTGAGGTGTTATTTCTATGCGAGAATATCTCCATAACTACCAATAGAGACTGTTATACATGCCAATAGAAGTGCACAGAGGCTATACAGTACTGTATAAAAGAGCCGTACAGACTCCCCCACATTCCTGTAAAGGTTCATACATAGGGCTGTGCCACATTTTAATATTATCTCATCATCATCTCAAAATATCAGTCTTGTATTATTCATTGTTTGCATGGTAAATGAGAAAAATCAGTATTCCAGCTTCATCACACAGCCTTATTTTCTGACATTTTAAAATGACTGAAATAAAAACACTTTTTTAAAATGGCAGCATTTTTTTTTAAATGTACCAAGCATTTTTTTTTGTAAAAGTTTTTAGAATTTTTTTTATTTAGTGTTATTTTGTGCATTTCTCACATCTTAGCTAGAAATACAACAGGGTGTATACTAGGGATCGACTAATATGTTTTTTTTAGGGCGGATACCGATAATCGGTGGAGGTTAGGGCCGATAGCCGATAACTTATACCGATATTCCGGTATAAGTTATCGGCTATTTATCCCCCCGTGACACCTCTGCAGATCATTGATTTAAAGTGGGCGCTTTAAATCAATGCACTGCAGTGGCTTTTGCGGTGCCATAGGCTGCCGCCGCCACCACCCGCTTCTCTCCCCCTACCTGTCAGGGTGATCCGGGCCATCTTTCCTTCCTGTAGTGTCCGGCGGCATTCCGGGTGGAGGGTGAACCGGTCCAGGCTGTCCTTCTTCTCCGGGGGTCCTCTTCTCCACTCCGGGCAGGCTCCGGCCTAGTAACGCAGCATAGACGCCGCTGCGCAGTGATGCCCGTGCGCAGCGACGCACCTGACGTCACGGCGTAGCGGCGTCTATGCAGCCTACTAGGCCGGAGCCTGCCCGGAGTGGAGAAGATGACCCCCGGAGAAGGACAGCCCGGACCGGTTCACTCTCCACCCGGAATGCCGCCGGACACTACTGCACAGCTTGACTGCACTGGACCTCAGCAACAAGAGAGAGAAGCTAGCTCCACCCAGGGCTTATATGGGGGAGACTAGCAGGGAGCCCATAGGTCACCCTTGTGGTCAGTTGGTCACTGATACCTCCTGGGTAACAATCACATGGTACATTTTATTAAAGGTATAATACATCTTATAATACAATACATTTGTAAAAATGGGGAAACAACTACAGGGGGCCCTGGGGACACTGATGGACACTGCTGGACAGGGCAGGAAAGGTACTGGGCCACCACATTAGGCTCTGTACTTTTCCAGTATCATCCTATCTTTTTTCCCACAAATACCTCCAGTCACACATTGCCTCCAGCAGCCTCACACACACACAGTGCTCCAGCAGCCTCACAAACATGCACACAATTCCCCCTGCAGCCTCTCACAATGCCCACCGCAGCCTCACACACACACAATGCCCCCAGCAGCCTCACACACACACAGTGCCTCCAGCAGCCTCACACACACACAGTGCCTCCAGCAGCCTCACAAACATGCACACAATTCCCCCTGCAGCCTCTCACAATGCCTCCAGCAGCCTCACACACACACAATGCCTCCAGCAGCCTCACACACACACAATGCCCCCAGCATTCACCCCCCCCCTGCTTTTGCTTCTATTCACCCCCTCACCTCTGCTTCCATTCATCCCCCTCATCCACTCTGGCACTGCTTCCATTCACCCTCCCCCTCGGCCACCCTTGCCGCTGCTTCCATTCACCCTGCAGCCACCCATCCACCCCTGCCACTGATTCATTTCACCCTGCGGCCATCCAACCACCCACCCCTGCTTCCATTTACCCCCACTGCTTCCATTAACCCCTACCCTGCCACTTCTTCCATTTACCCCCCCCTGCCACTGCTTCCATTTACTCTCCAGCCACCCTGCCACTGCTTCCATTCACCCCCCCCCCACTTCCATTCAAACCCCCTCCCGCTTCTGCCCCTGCTTCCATTCAAGCCCCCCTTCCTTGTTTCTGCTTTCATTCAAACCCCCCTTGCCCCTGCTTCCATTCAAACCCCCCCTTGCCCCTGCTTCCATTCAACCCCCCTGCCCCTGCTTCCATTCAAACCCCCCTGCTTCTGCTTCCATTCAAACCCCCTGCCTCTGCTTCTATTCAACCCCCCTGCCCCTGCTTCCATTCAAACCCCCCTACTTCCATTCACCCCCCCCCCCCCCCCACTCCTGCTCACAAATATAAAAATATTAAAAAATAAATACGTTTTGGCCACCGGAGCCCGTGCCACCCCGGGCACTGCAGAACGGCACACCAATGTGCCGGGGCACCCCGGTTGGGAATCACTGGCCTACTTTCTTATGTTCAGAATTTTATTTATGGGCATTTTCTGCAAAGATGTGCAGAAAAAAATGATGCTCTTATTTTTTTTTTAGCAGTGTGAACAAAGCCTTAGGAAAAAACTGGTGCTGCAGTATAAACTGATTTAGGCTACAGTGGTCCCCTAATGTGTCAAAACTCTGTGCACTATATAATCAATACAGTCACCTAGAGATCTACACACTAGACAAGGATAAGTGACACAGTCTTTACCTGCCTTTCCCAGTGGTATTGGTGCCGTATCCTTGCTGTAGATGAGAAGTGTCACTGCAAAGTTAATGGATCCTCTATTGTGCAAATTGAAGGAGGGGCCCCGCTGGAGTCATCTCACTCTGACTATTCTTCCCACCTACACTTTGAGAAATCCATAAGAAGAATGGCAGAAAATGTCCCATACTCAGAGCATGCTGCATTTTAAAACTAGGGATGCAAAATGTCCCCAATCACCACAAAACATATTGGGGTAGATTTTCGAGTTCTGGGACAATTTGCACTTGCATGTTTTTGGTCCCATCCTTTTACCTGCAGCTGTCTTTTTCTCAATTAACTTCTTTGAAATAATAGACCATGGTCCATATTTATCATTCTGCCCGAAACCCAAATGGTCTGGTCAGGGCTGGCGCAAGGATTTTTGCCACCGTAGGCAAAAGCTAATTTTGAATCCGTCCATTGGTCCACCCATTGACATGTCCCACCTTACTACTGGGGTGACAAACTGTTCCCTGCAAAAGCTGTGACGGTGGGAAAATGAAACCAGAACCGATCCATTTCACTTGAATGGGACTGTTCACCATCATCCCGCGTCTCAGTTTAGATACCGGATGATTTTACTTGCCGGACCGGCACAGACAGGGGAACGCATCTTTCTGTGTTCCCCCATGCATGCCGCATTTACCTGTCTGGCGCTTCAGATGTCGGACCTTGTGTTTGTCTATGGAGCGCCGGAGGCAACGACAGACAGAACTGAAAGCATATTGCAAGCATCGGCTTTTGCCTCCGGCGCCCCGTGATGAATGGATACTGCACAACCAGGGTGTCTCCTGCTTAGGCAAAAATACAACTCCCTGCAGCAACTAGCGCGCATGCTGGGAGTTCTAGTGCTGGAGGCACCCTGTCTAATGCTAGAGTCACCCTGGTTTGAGCAATTACAGTTTTTTCCCCCAGGTTTTGTACCACTAGGTTTTGCCCACCAGGATTGACCATGCCTACCTTTCCCCACGGCTTTATTTTCAAGGTAGGCATTTCAATCCTGGTGGGCTAGTGGTACAAAACAAAAACAAAAAAAAAAAAACTGTAAAACTGATGGCAACTGATGGTTTTGACTGATGACAATTTATGTACTTTTTGACCATCAGTCGTGCCATTAGTTATCAACAGTTTGGTAAAAAAAACTGAGCCTGACACAACTGTCATATGTAAACCTAGCCAAAGAAAATTTCATAGGATGAACATCTAAATAAATCATATAGGGGAGATTTATGAAAACTTGTGCATAGGAAAAGTTGACCAGTGGCCCATAGAAACCAATCAGATCGCTTCTTTCATTTTTAACCCCATAAGGACGCTGGACGTAAATGTACGTCCTGGTGAGCTGGTACTTAACGCACCAGGAAGTACATTTACGTCCTATACATAACCGCAAGCATTGGAGCGATGCTCGGGCCATGCGCGGCAGGTCCCGACTGCTGATAGCTGATCGCGCGGATGTCTGCCATTAACCCCTCAGATGCCGTGATCAATACAGATCACAGCATCTGTAGCATTGCGGACACTAAAAGGGATGATCGGATCACCCGCAGCACTGCCGCGGCGATCCGATCATCCAGCATGGCAGCCGGAGGTCCCCTCACCTGCCTCCACTGCCTTCCACGGGTCTTCTACTCTGGTCTGCGATCGAGCAGACCAGAGCAGAAGATGACCGATAATACTGATCAGTGCTATGTCCTATGCATAGCACTGAACAGTATTAGCAATCAAATGATTGTTATAAATAGCCCCCTATAGGGACTATTAAAGTGTAAAAATAAAAGTAAAAAAATAAATTAAAAGTAAAAAAAAAAAATTGAAAAGCCCCCTCCCCCAAGAAAAACGTAAATTGTCCCATTTTCCCTATTTCACCCCCAAAAAGTGCAAAAAAATATTTTATATACATATTTGGTATCGCCGCGTGCGTAAATATCCCAACTATTAAAATATAATGTTAATGATACTGTACGGTGAACGTAAAAATAAAAAAAGTCCAAAATAGCTTCTTTTTTATAACATTTTATTCTAATAATTTAGAGAAAATGTATTAAAAGTTTTTTATACGCAAATATGGTATCAATAAAAAGTACAGATCATGGTGCAAAAAATGAGCCCTCACACCGCCGCTTATATGGAAAAATGAAAAAGTTATAGGTCTTCAAAATAGGGGGATTTTAAAAGTACTAATTTGGTTAAACAATTTGCAATTTTTTTTAGGCGCAACAGTAATAGAAAAATATGTTATCATGGGTATCATTTTAATCATATTGACCCAAAGAATAAAGAACAAATGTCATTTTTACCATAAATTGTACGGCGTGAAAACGAAACCTTCCAAAATTTGCAAAATTGCGGTTTTCTTTTTAATTTCCCACACAAATAGTATTGTTTCGGTTGCGCCATACATTTTATGGTAAAGTGAGTGATGGCATTACAATGGACAACTGGTCATGCAAAAAACAAGCCCTCATACTAGTCTGTGGATGAAAAGATAAGAGTTATGATTTTTTGAAGGCGACAAGGAAAAAACAAAAACTTAAAAATAAAATTGTCTGAGTCCTTAAGGCCCAAATGGGCTGAATCCTTAAGGAGTTAAAAAGGGCCTCTGAAAAATGAAAGAGGAGATTTGTTGCTATGAGCAACTGGTCAACTTTTCCTCTACACAGGTTTTGATAAATCTCCCCATAGTTACCAAAACACAAGGATTTAAGGAGGAAATATTATCACCATACATATTACGATTATATTGTTACTGACCAAATCCTGTATACTGAGACCAATAATACCATTATACAGGGAGAAATATTATCAACATAAATATTACCGTCATACTGTTACTAACTAAATCCTGTCAGCTAACCAATATTACCAATAATACTACTATACAAGGAGGAATATTATAACCATAAATATTATCATCATACTGTTACTAACCAAATCCTGTACTGAGATTAATATTATCAATAAAACTAGTATACAGGAAGCAATATTATCACCATAAATATTACCATCATACTGTTACTGACCAAATCCTGTATAGTGGTAGATATCGGCTCTACACAGGCTTTCCAGACCATATACATGATTACATATAGTTACAGGTGAATCGCAGGTGGCGTCTTCTCTGATCGGAGTTGTTCACTTTCCTTTTTCTTCTCCATCAGGCCCAGACCATTATGATTATTTCTTCCAGCCACAACTCATCTCCACAAAATCTGCCAGACAAAAATTTTAGGCTCCGCACTTTTTCAGTACCTATAGCGCTCCATTTAGTAATAATAACCCCTTGTTGGGTAGATAAGTGGGTTGGGGAAGAGTAGGTACGTCCCCCCCCCTATTAAGTAGATAGGTCACTCCAATAGGTGACAGGTCCCTTCACATGGCTTCCCCCATTATGGCGGTGCCACGAGTAGGTAGGTGCAACCTGGAAGTAGGTCCCCATGTAGATAGCTTCCCCCTGTAGGTAGTTACTCCCTGTAGGCAGTAGCAGCTTCTTATAAGTAGGGTTATTCCCTGTAGGTAGGTCCCTTTGTAGATAGTAGCCCCTCATTATATGATTGAAGTCCCCTGTAAATAGTTGCAACCCCCCCCCCCTGTATATATTAGTAGCACATATAGTAGTGAAATATCCCAGTACAGGACATGGTCCTGCACTGTAGTTAGGCCCTGTCAGGTTGAGTCCCTCGGTGACCTGGGGGATCCCCTGCAGGGTCACCCCTGCTGTTTCTATAATGTTATTTATCCTACCTTATGTGTAGTCAGTGTCCCAATGTTTAGCTAGTCTAAAGGACCTGCGAGATGTCTGAAGGACCTGTGGAATGTCACATGTTATGTTGTCACATGATGTTACCCAGAGAGCACCAGCTTAACCTATGACCCGCAGCTTGACCAATGGGCCTTAGTCCAGCCATTCCCTATATAAAGGGGTGGCCATTACAATTGACTATTCTCTTATCACCTGCTACTGAGCACAGCCAACATCAGAGATCTCAGTGCTAGTGACCAGTATCTGGAAGGCCACAAAGCTACAGTCATTCCAGTAAGTCAAAAGTGTATGTCTTATGTCACTACAAATAGTCAAATCCTGCATATAGTCAAGCCTCAAGATAATTGTCTCAAGTCTATTACAAGTCTAATTGGTCCCAGCAAGCTGCAAGGTCCTTCGGGGTTCTTGGCCACCTCTCTGGGAATCTGGCCTAGCTGTGAAGATAATTCCATCTGTCTTAACTCAGTAAAGCCTCCATTAAATCATAACTGGTTGTGGACTCTCTTTTCCTTAACTAGCCATTGGAATAGCGGAGATACCGTTTGTGTGGTTCCGGTACCAAAAACCACTCTAGCGTCACGAACACTAGGGGTTAATAACATCTTGCCCCAGGGGTTAATACCATCTGGCCCCACCACCTACACCGCTACACCCATGGTCCCGCCATACACCGGTGGTCCTCCATAGTAGCAGCAGCCACTCTTTAGATAGTAGTGGCAGTATCTATAATACACACACAAATTATACATAAATACTCACATTGGCCCTCATTTACTATTGCAAATCCGACATGTTTTGTCAGGTTGTGCGCCAGATTCTGTCACATTGCGCCAAATTCTGTCCCATTGCGCTAGAAATTCTGTCTGCACCAGATTTTGCGCCAGAATTGAAGAATCCCTGACTAACTTTCTATTCTGCTAAGAAAACCTGAAAAAGGGGTGTGGCAGCCAGGTGAAAGGGGCGTGGTCTCCTAAAAGGGGCGTGTTCCCGACTTTTTCACAAAAATCCAACATATTTGTTAGGATTCGGCAGGCTGGATGTGGATCCTCTGTGTCAGCGAGGGATTGGCGTGGACCGTGTCAGTGGACCGGTTCTAGGTTGCTACTGGTATTCACCAGAGCCCGCCGCAAAGCGGGATGGTCTTTCTGCGGCGGTAGCAACCAGGTCGTATCCACCGGCAACGGCTGAACCTCGCTGACTGCTGAGAAGGCGTGGGACAGAAGGACTAGGCAGAGGCAAGGTCAGACGTAGAAGAAGGTCGGGGCAGGCGGCAAGGTTCGTAGTCAATAGCAATAGCAAGAGGTCAGGAACACTGGTAGGGCAAACACTATAAACGCTTTCTCTGGCACAAGGCAACAAAATCCGGCAAGGAAGTTTAGGGGAAGTGAGGTTAAATAGACAGGGAGCAGGTGGAGGCTAATTAGACTGATTGGGCCAGGCACCAATCATTGGTGCACTGGCCCTTTAAATCTTAGAGAGCTGGTGCGCGCGCGCCCTAAGGAGCGGAACCGCGCGCGCCAGGACGAGACAGCCGGGGACCGGAACAGGTAAGTGACTTGGGATGCGATTCGCGAGCAGGCGCGTCCCGCTATGCGAATCGCACCCCCGCCGGCAGTGTCAGTGCAGCGCTCCCGGTCAGCGGGTCTGACCGGGGCGCTGCAGAGAGAGGAACGCCGCGAGCACTCCGGGGAGGAGCAGGGACCCGGAGCGCTCGGCGTAACAATATTTACTAAGGTTTCCACAGAAAATGTGGGGGATTTGAGCTGAGGAAAACCCGACAGATCAGAGAGCATGTGTAAAAAAAAAAAAGCAAAATTTAGGGAAAGTGGAAAATGTAGGGAAACCTTAGTAAATACCGTGGAAAATAAATTGTAGGGAATTAAAACCCACAAAGAAACTTACACTACACTCTTAGTAAATAAGGGCCATTATACCTACACACACACACATCATACATTCACCATACACACTTACCACATCATATCAACATACATACGCACATCATACATACACACATAGCATTAAACAGTTTATGCACTTGAAGACTGCATGTAATAGTCCCCTATGGGGACAATACAAATTGTGCCGAAATAAAATAAAATTATTAAAAAATTCAAAAAAAGATTAATAAAAGGGATTTAACCCCTTCCCTAATAAAAGTTCGAATCGCCCCCCTTTTCCCATAAAAAAATAAATAAATAAAAAATAATAAATATATATAAATATACAGTCATGGCTATAAATGTTGGCACCCCTGAAATTTTTCAAGAAAATTAAGTCTTTCTCACAGAAAAGGATTGCAGTAACACATGTTTTGCTATACACATGTTTATTTTGTTTGTGTGTATTGGAATTAAACCAAAAAAGGAGGAAAAAAAGCAAATTGGACATAATGTCACACCAAACTCCAAAAATGTGCTGGACAAAATTATTGGCACCCTTTCAAAATTGTTGATAAATTAGATTGTTTCAAGCATGTGATTTTCCTTTAAACTCATCTGGGTCAAGTAACAGATGTGGGCAATATAAAAATCACACCTGAAAGCAGATAAAAAAGGAGAGAAGTTCACTTGGTCTTTGCATTGTGTGTCTGTGTGTGCCACACTAAGCATGGACAACAGAAAGAGGAGAAGAGAACTGTCTGAGGACTTGAGAACCAAAATTGTGGAAAAATATCAACATCTCCAGAGTTCTAGATTTGCCTTTGTCCACAGTGCGCAACATTATCAAGAAGTTTGCAACCCATGGCACTGTAGTTAATCTCCCTGGGCGAGAAACATTTATGAAAGGTGTCAACGAAGGATAGTCCGGATGGTGGATAAGCAGCCCCAAACAAGTTCTAAAGATAGTTCGCGCTTACACTGATGCCTGAGCCTGCAGGACAGCTTGAATATCTGTCAACATTTAAATGAAATGAAACGCTATGGCAGGAGACCCAGGAGGACCCCACTGCTGACACAGAGACCTAAAAAAGCAAGACTACATTTTGCCAAAATGAACTTGAGTAAGCCAAAATCCTTTCGGGAAAATGTCCTGTGGACAGATGAGACCAAGATAGGGCTTTTTGGTAAAGAACATCATTCTACTGTTTACCAAAAACCGAATGAGGCCTACAAAAAAAAAGAACACAGTACCTACAGTGAAATATGGTGGAGGTTCAATGATGTTTTGGGGTTGTTTTGCTGCCTCTGGCACTGGGTGCCTTGAATATGTGCAAGGCATCATTAAATCTGAGGATTACCAATGGATTTTGGATCGCACTGTACAGCCCAGTGTCAGAAAGCTGGGTTTGGGTCCGAGATGTTGTTGTCACGATTCGGCTAGCTGGATGTGGATCCTCTGTGTCAGCGAGGGATTGGCGTGGACCGTGTCGTTGGACCGGTTCTAAGAAGCTACTGGTATTCACCAGAGCCCGCCGCAAAGCGGGATGGTCTTGCTGCGGCGGTAGCAACCAGGTCGTATCCACCAGCAACGACTCAACCTCGCTGACTGCTGAGAAGGCGTGGGACAGAAGGACTAGGCAGAGGCAAGGTCAGACGTAGCAGAAGGTCGGGGCAGGCGGCAAGGTTCGTAGTCAAATGGAATAGCAGAAGATCTGGAACACAGGCTTTGGACAACACTAAATGCTTTCACTGGCACAAGGCAACAAGATCCGGCAAGGAAGTGCAGGGGAAGTGAGGTAATATAGCCAGGGAGCAGGTGGAAGCTAATTAGGATAATTGGGCCAGGCACCAATCATTGGTGCACTGGCCCTTTAAATCTTAGAGAGCTGGCGCGCGCGCGCCCTAAGAAGCGGAGCTGCGCGCGCCAGGACATAACAGCCGGGGGCCAGGACAGGTGAGTGACTTGGGATGCGATTCGCGAGCGGGCGCGTCCTGCTATACAAATCGCATCCCCGCCGGCAATGTCAGTGCAGCGCTCCCGGTCAGTGGGTCTGACCGGGGCACTGCAGAGAGAGAAATGCCGCGAGCGCTCCGGGGAGGAGCAGGGACCCGGAGTGCTCGGCGTAACAGTACCCCCCCTTAGGTCTCCCCCTTTTTTTGTCCGGCAATTGCTTCACGTGGGACGAGGACACTGGGAGCGATTGTAGGGTTTCCTCAAAGGCAGGCAGTTCATAAGGAGTGGGAATGGGGAGGGAGGGCAGAGGGTGAAGCTTGGCACGGGGCTGAGTGTCACCAGGACGGGGGCTATGAGGAGGCACGGCACAGTCCTGATAGGCCTTGGGGAGACCAGGCACAGGAGGAGACACTAAGGCCCGACAGACGGGACTGGGAGCAGAGGTGAGGCATTTCTTACGGCAAGCAGAACCCCAATTCTTGATCTCCCCGGTGGTCCAGTCAAGGGTTGGAGAATGATGCTGGAGCCATGGCAGACCGAAGAGGACTTCAGAGGTACAGTTGGGAAGGACGAACAATTCAATCTTTTCGTGATGGGGTCCAATGCACATTAAGAGGGGTTCTGTGCGGTAACGCACAGTACAGTCCAACTTCACTCCGTTGACCGAAGAAATGTAGAGCGGCTTGAAGAGACGGGTCACCGGAATGCAGAATTTATTCACCAAAGAGTCCAGAATAAAATTTCCAGAAGAACCAGAGTCCAAGCAGGCCACGGCTGAGAGGGAGGAGTTGGCAGAAGGAGAAATCCGCACGGGCCCAGTGAGACGTGGAGAAGCAGACTTCGTACCAAGAGACGCCACACCCACGTGAGCTGGGTGCGTGCGTGCGTTTCCCAGACGTGGAGGACGAATAGGGCAATCCACCAAGAAATGCTCGGTACTAGCGCAGTACAGACAAAGATTTTTTTCCCTACGGCGAGTCCTCTCTTCCTGGGTCAGGCGAGACCGATCCACTTGCATAGCCTCCTCGGTGGGAGGCACAGGGGTAGATTGCAAAGGATACTGTGGGAGAGGTGCCCAGAGATCAAGGTCTTTTTCCTGGCGGAGCTCCTGGTGTCTCTCAGAAAAACGCATGTCAATGCGGGTGGCCAAATGGATAAGTTCTTGCAGGTTGGCAGGAATCTCTCGTGCGGCCAGCACATCCTTGATGTGACTGGATAGGCCTTTTTTAAAGGTTGCGCAGAGAGCCTCGTTATTCCAAGATAATTCGGAAGCGAGAGTACGAAATTGGATGGCGTACTCGCCTACTGAAGAATTACCCTGGACAAGGTTCAGCAGGGCAGTCTCGGCAGAAGAAGCTCGGGCTGGTTCTTCGAAGACACTACGGACTTCAGCGAAGAAGGACTGGACTGTGACTGTGGCAGGATCATTGCGGTCCCAGAGCGGTGTGGCCCAAGACAAGGCCTTTCCAAAAAGAAGACTCACTAAGAAAGCCACCTTAGACCGTTCTGTGGGAAATTGGTGCGACAACATCTCCATATGTAGGGAACATTGAGACAGAAAGCCACGGCAGAGTCTAGAGTCCCCATCAAATTTGTCCGGCAGGGACAAGCGGAGGCTGGGAGCAGCCACTCGCTGCGAAGGAGGTGCAGGAGCTGGCGGAGGAGATGGTTGCTGCTGTAGCAGTGGCAGAAGTTGCTGTAACGTGGCGGTCAACTGCGACAGCTGCTGTCCTTGTTGGGCAATTTGCTGCGATTGCTGAGCGACCACCGTGGATAGGTCAGCGAGACTTGGCAGCGGCACCTCAGCGGGATCCATGGCCGGATCTACTGTCACGATTCGGCTAGCTGGATGTGGATCCTCTGTGTCAGCTAGGGATTGGCGTGGACCGTGTCGGTGGACCGGTTCTAAGATGCTACTGGTATTCACCAGAGCCCGCCGCAAAGCGGGATGGTCTTGCTGCGGCGGTAGCAACCAGGTCGTATCCACCAGCAACGACTCAACCTCGCTGACTGCTGAGAAGGTGTGGGACAGAAGGACTAGGCAGAGGCAAGGTCAGACGTAGCAGAAGGTCGGGGCAGGCGGCAAGGTTCGTAGTCAAATGGAATAGCAGAAGATCTGGAACACAGGCTTTGGACAACACTAAACGCTTTCACTGGCACAAGGCAATAAGATCCGGCAAGGAAGTGCAGGGGAAGTGAGGTAATATAGCCAGGGAGCAGGTGGAAGCTAATTAGGCTAATTGGGCCAAGCACCAATCATTGGTGCACTGGCCCTTTAAATCTTAGAGAGCTGGCGCGCATGCGCCCTAAGGAGCGGAGCCGCGCGCGCCAGGACATGACAGCCGGGGGCCGGGACAGGTGAGTGACTTGGGATGTGATTCGCGAGCGGGAGCGTCCCGCTATGCGAATCGCATCCCCGCCGGCAATGTCAGTGCAGAGCTCCCGGTCAGCGGGTCTGACCGGGGCGCTGCAGAGAGAGGAACGCCGCGAGCACTCCAGGGAGGAGCAGGTACCCGGAGCGCTCGGCGTAACAGTTGGGTCTTCCAGCAGGACAATGACCCCAAATATACGTCAAAAAGCACCCAGAAATTTATGGTAACAAAGCGCTGGAGAGTCCTGAAGTGTCCAGCAATGAGTCCAGATCTAAATCCCATTGAACACTTGTGGAGAGATCTTAAAATTGCTGTTGGGAGAAGGCGCCCTTCCAATAAGAGAGACCTGGAGCAGTTTGCAAAGGAACATTCCGGCTGAGAGGTGTAAGAAGCTTATTGATGGTTATAGGGAGCGACTGATTTCAGTTATTTTTTCCAAAGGGTGTGCAACCAAATATTAAGTTAAAGGTGTCAATAATTTTGTCCAGCCCATTTTTGGAGTTTGGTGTGACATTATGTCCAATTTGCTTTTTTTCCTCCCTTTTTTTTGTTTAATTCCAGTACACACAAAGGGAATAAACGTATGTATAGCAAAACATGTGTTACTGCAATCCTTTTCTGTGAGAAATACTTAATTTTCTTGCAAAATTTCAGGGGTGCCAACATTTACGGCCATGACTGTGTGTGTGTGTGTGTATGTAAATAAATATAAACAGCCGTGCATGTAAATGTCTGAACTATAAAAATGTAGTTACTTTAACCGCACGTTCAATGGCGAATATTTGAAAAAAAATACCAAAATCCAGAACTGCATATTTTTAGTCTCTTTGTATACCCTAAAATAAATTATAAAATGTGGTAAAAAAAAAAAAAAAGTCCCATTAAAACAAAAATGCTACAGATAAAAACTATAGATCATGGCACAAAAAAAAAATGAGCCCTCCCCGTATACGGAAAAATAAAAAAAGTTATAGGGGTCAGAAAAGGACATTTTTTCCCACAAAAAGCTATCATTTAAAAAAAAAAAGTAAAACAAAATCAAACCTAGTTGTCTATCATTTTCATCGTATGGACCTACAGAATAAAGATAAGGCGTCATTTTTGCCGAAAGGTGCACTGCGTGGAAATGAAAGCCCCAAAAGTTACAAAATGGCGTGTTTTTTTTATTTTGCCCCACAAATAATTATTATTTTTTGCTTCACCATAGATTTTGTGGTGAAATGATTGATGTCATTACACATAAAAATTGGTGGCGCAAAAAACAAGCCTTGTGTAGGTGGAAAATTTTAAACGTTATGATTTTAAGGGGAGGAGAAAAAAACGAAAGTTGAAAAATGGCTCGGTCCTCAAGGGGTTTAGAATAGGCATGGTTTCCGTTTTCTAAGGGACATGGTTTGCTGAATTTTTTTATCGCAAAGTTTTTGCACAATCTCACTCCACTTAACGGGTATTGTAGGAAATCACAAGTTGTTGAAAAATGCACCAAATTCATCAGACATTGTGTAGCGAGCTAAGTGCATTTTTTTATGGGCATGAGGCAACAACTGCAAACTAGAAGTGGAGTGATAAAGGCGCTAATGATTAATTCCTCCCATTGCGTATAGTGCATTTTATATTTCTATATAGACTTTGAAAGAAAAACACAGAAATGGTGTGTGTGAAGAGACCATTTTGTTATAATCAGGATATAGACATATATCCCACTTTCTGCGACTCTTATCCATTTTAATGCAGAGCAGCAACATAGATCTTCCACTTCAATAACAGCCAGGATTAACATTGTCTGTCCCAGGCAGGCCAAAACTATATCTTAAAACACTGTAGTGAGAAAATCCCTTTAAATAGTAGGAAGCATTAAGGTCCTTTCTAGTAATGTAGGGGTAATGTATGTTTACATACAACAGACTAGATACAGTGGGGATCAAAAGTTTGGGCACCAAGGAAAGAAGCCAAGGAAAGATGGAAAAATCTCCAAAAGGCATCAATTTACAGATTAGACATTCTTATAATATGTTAACAAACGTTAGATTTTATTTCCATAATTTTCAAAATAACAGAAAACAAAAAAATGGCGTCTGCAAAAGTTTGGGCACCCTGCAGAATTTATAGCATGCACTGCCCCCTTTGCAAAGCTGAGACCTGCCAGTATCGTAGATTGTTCTCAATCATCATCTGGGAAGACCAGGTGATGTCAATCTCAAAGGTTTTAAATGCCCAGACTCATCTGACCTTGCCCCAACAATCAGCACCATGGGTTCTTCTAAGCAGTTGTCTAGAAATCTGAAACTGAAAATAGTTAACGCTCACAAAACGTTTTCAGATGTCAATATCCTCTGTTCGGAATGTAATTAAGAAATGGCAGTCATCAGGAACAGTGTAAATTAAAGCAAGATCTGGAAGACCAAGAAAAATATCAGACAGAACAGCTCGCAGGAGTGTGAGAAAAACAATTCAAAACCTACGTTTGACTGCACAATCCCTCCAGAAAGATCTGGCAGACACTGGAGTTGTGGTACACTATTCCTCTATAAAGAGATACTTGTACAAATATGGTCTTCATGGAAGAGTCATCAGAAGAAAACCTCTTCTACGTCCTCACCACAAAAATCAGCGTTTGAACTTAGCAAAAAACATATAGACAAGCCTGATGCATTTTGGAAACAAGTTCTGTGGACCGATGAGGTTAAAATTGAACTTTTTGGCCGGAATGAGCAAAGGTACATTTGGAGAAGAAGGGGAACAGAATTTAATGAAAAGAACCTCTGTCCAACTGTTAAGCATGGGGGTGGATCAATCATGCTTTGGGGTTGTATTGCAGCCAGTGGCACAGGGAACATCTCACGAGTAGAAGGAAAAATGGATTCAATAACATTTCAGCAAATTCTGGATGCTAACTTGATGCCAGCTGTGAAAAAGCTGAAGTTAAAGAGAGAATGGCTTTAACAAATGGATAATGATCCTAAACACACCTCTAAATCCACGGGGAATTACATCAAGAGGCGTAAACTGAAGGTTTTGCCATGACCTTCACAATCTCCTGACCTCAATATAATTGAAAATCTATGGATAGACCTTAAAAGAGCAGTGCGTGAAAGACAGCCCAGAAGTATCAAAGAACTGGAAGACTTTTGTAAGGAAGAATGGGCAAAGATATCTCAAAGAAAAATTGAAAGCGTTTACAAGCTGTGATACTTGCCAAAGGGGGCAGTACAAGAAATTATCTCTGCAGGGTGCCCAAACTTTTGCAGATGCCATTTTTTTTCTGTTATTTTGAAAGTGTAAATGATGGAAATTAAATCTAACTTTTGTTGACATACTATAAGAATGTCTAATCTGTAATTTGATGCCTTTTGAAGAATTTTCCATTTTCCTTTGCTTCTTTATGCACATTAATAAAAATTTTTACCTGGGGTGCCCAAACCTTTGATCCCCACTGTATATACTGTAGATGTATTTAGATGTAAAATTTCACATTAGATCCTGTGTGTATGTATTTGTCATATATACACACACATATAGCCATCCACATATCTAAATGTCTATATATATTTTTTTTTTAATATTTTTTTTTTCTCGCTCACACAGCAGACACATGAATGAAGAACAGGAAATAGGAGGAAAGACCTTAATTGAATAATAAAATCACAGACAACCGCATGACCTACATTCCTTTAACCCCTTCATGACCCAGCCCATTTTCACCTTCATGACCTGGGCATTTTTTGAAAATCTGACCACTGTCACTTTAAACATTAATAACTCTGGAATGCTTTTACTTATCATTCTGATTCCGAGATTGTTTTTTCGTGACATATTCTACTTTATGTTATCGGTAAAATTTCACTGATATTTGTATCCTTTCTTGGTAAAAAATCTAAAAATTTCATGAAAATTTTGAAAATTTAGCATTTTTCTAACTTTGAAAGTCTCTGCTTGAAAGGAAAATGGATATTCCAAATAAATTACATATTGATTCACATATACAATATGTCTACTTTGTGTTTGCATTAAAAAATTGACAAGTTTTTAATTTTGGAAGACACCAGAGGGCTTCAAAGTTCCGCAGCAATTTTCCAATTTTTCTCAAGATTTTCAAAATCGTAATTTTTCAGGGCCCAGTTCAGGTTGGAAATGGATTTTAAGGATCTTCATATTAGAAATACCCCATAAATGACCCCATTATAAAAACTGCACCCCCCAAAGTATTCAAAATGACATTCAGTAAGTGTTTTAACCCTTTAGGTGTTTCACAGGAATAGCAGCAAAGTGAAGGAGAAAATTCTAAATCTTCATTTTTTACACTCGCATTTTCTTGTAGACCCAATTTTTGAATTTTTACAAGGGGTAAAAGGAGAGAAATCACCCTAAAATTGGTAACCCAATTTCTCTTGAGTAAGGAAATACCTCATATGCATATGTAAAGTATTCGGCGGGCGCAGTAGAGGGCTCAGAAGGGAAGGAGCGACAATGGGATTTTGGAGAGTGAGTTTTTCTGAAAGGGTTTTTGAGGGGCATGTCCCATTTAGGAAGCCCCTATGGTGCCAGAACAGTGGACCCCCCCACATGTGACCCCATTTTGGAAACTATACCCCTCATGGAATTTAATAAGGGGTGCAGTGAGCATTTACACCCCACTGGCGTTTGACAGATATTTGAAACAGTGGACTGTGCAAATCAAAAATTTTATTTTTCATTTTCACAGACCACTGTTCCAAAAATCTGTCATACACCAGTGGGGTGTAAATGCTCACTGCACCCCTTATTACATTCCGTGAGGGGTGTAGTTTCCAAAATGGGGTCACATGTGGATATTTATTGTTTTGCGTTTGTCAGAACTGCTGTAACAATCAGCCACCCCTGTGCAAATCGCCTCAAATGTACATGGTGCACTCTCCCTTCTGGGCCTTGTTGTGCGCCCCCAGAGCACTTTGCGCCCACATATGGGGTATCTCTGTACTCAGGAGAAATTGCGTTACAAATTTAGAGGGTCTTTTTTCCCTTTTACCTCTTGTGAAAATGAAAAGTATAGGGCAACACCAGCATGTCAGTGTAAAAAATTATTTTTTTACACTAACATGCTGGTGTAGACCCCAACTTCACCTTTTCATAAGGGGTTAAAGAAGAAAAAGCCCCCCAAAATTTGTAAGGCAATTTCTCCCGAGTACAGCGATACCCCATATGTGTCCCAAAACTGTTGCCCTGAAATACGACAGGGCTCCAAAGTGAGAGAGCGCCATGCGCATTTGAGGCCTGAATTAGGGATTTGCATAGGGGTGGACATAGGGGTATTCTACGCCAGTGATTCCCAAACAGGGTGCCTCCAGCTGTTGCAAAACTCCCAGCATGCCTGGACAGTCAATGGCTGTCCGGCAATACTGGGAGTTATTATTTTGCAACAGCTGGAGGCTCCGTTTTGGAAACAGTAGCGTACCAGACGTTTTTCATTTTTTGGGGGGAGGGGGGCTGTGTAGGGGTATGTGTATATGTAGTGTTTTTTACTTTTTATTTTAGGTTAGTGTTAGTGTAGTGTAGTGTTTTTAGGGTACAGTCACATGGGCAGAGGTTCACAGCAAGTTTGCCGCTGGAAGTTTGAGCTGCAGCGCAAAATTTGCGCCATCTCAAACTTGCAGCACTCACTGTAAACCTCCGCCCATGTGAGTGTACCCTGTACATTCACATTGGAGGGAGGGGGCAAACATCCAGCTGTTGCAAACTCCGAGCATGCCCTTTGGCTGTCCGTGCATGCTGGGAGTTGTAGTTTTGCAACAGCTGGAGGAACACTGGTTTGGAAACACTAAGTTAAGTAATAAACTTTCAAGTGTTTTGCAACCAAACTTAGTGTTTCCAAACCAGTGTGCCTCCAGCTGTTGCAAAACTACAACTCCCAGCATGCATGGTCTGTCAGTGCATGCTGGGAGTTATAGTTTTGCAACAATTGCAACAGCTGGAGGCACTGAGGTAGGAAACGGACAATGTTTCCCAACTAGTGTGCCTCCAGTTGTTGCAAAACTACAACTCCCAGCATGCCCAGACTGCCAAGGCATGCTGGAAGTTGTAGTTCGGCAATATCTGAAGGATCAGATGTTGCCGAACTACAACTTCCAGCATGCTTGGGCAGTCTGGGCATGCTGGGAGTTGTAGTTTTGCAACATCTGGAGGTCCACAGTTTGGAGACCACTGTATAATGGTCTCCAACCTGTGCTCTTCCAGATGTTAGAGAACTACAACTCCCAGCATGCCTGGACAGACTGAGCATGCTGAGATTTGTAGTTTTGCAACATCTGGAAGAGCACAGATTGGAGACCATTATACAGTGGTCTCCAAACTGTGGACCTCCAGATGTTGCAAAACTACAACTCCCAGCATGCCCAGAAAGCCAAAGGCTGTCTGGGCATGCTGGGAGTTGCAGTTTTGAAACTCTCAGAGGCAGCAGTGAGATCGCTTTATGGCGATCTCACTGCTGCCAATGAAGATGCCGCACTGCTGCCGGAAACTCACCTCCGGGACGCAGCGCAGCCGGGACCGCATGGAGGACGCCGGGACCGCACGGAGGACGCCGGGACCGCTCGGGACACCGCTCCGACGGGTAAGTGACGCCGGGGGACGGGTCAGGGACACTTAGCAGAGCGGTGTGTGTCCCGATCCCCGTGATCGGAACTCACACACCGCGCTGCTAAGTATTCTGATAGCGAAACGCTGCTATCAGCTAGTCAGATTTGACCAGCTGATAGCAGCGATCGCTGGGGGGGGGGGTGGGGGACGAAACCCCCCGTGGTCGCACGGTAAGATGGCTGGCTATCAGTGATAGCCACCATCTTTCCGGGCGCTGCGGGGTGCCGCGAGTAGCGGCAGTAATGTCCATGACGTACCTGTATGTCATGGGTCGGGAACACCTTGCCACCCATGACGTACAGGTATGTCATAGGTCGGGAAGGGGTTAATGTTCTATTACCTATTTGACCTTAATTGCATGTGGTCTCATTATTCAATTAACCTTAATTTGCTCTAATTAGAGCAGCTACTGTTTATTTCAAAACTTTATTTCTTCCATTCATATGGCCCCAGGACGGCCATAGACTCCCTGCCCGTCCCGCTGAAACCACTGTACTGGAATTCAGGAATAACAACTCCCATCATCCTCTACATAAAAAAACTAAAATATTTTTCACATACAGAGCAGAGACATTCGAATTGCAAGAAGAGTTTTTCAGTAATTTGTCAATTAAAACCAGCTCATACTATATAATTACAATAACATTGTCTTTCCCAATTACATTAAAGGGAACCAATTATCAGATTTTACCCTATATAACGCTTGGCAAAGCGTTATATAGGGTAAAATCTTTATTTTCACCATTCCCGGGGGATGCTCCTGCCCCCAGGGATGGTGAAAATATGAAGTTATAAACTAGTCACCGCCGCTGCCGTAAGTAGTCACCTGGGTGGGGAGCTCTTCTCACCTACTGCAGTTCTTCGGCCGGGAGCGACGCACCCTCCGCTTGATTGATGGGCAGCGTCATCGCTCTGCTCCGTCTGTTCAGTGAGCGGAACAATGACACGGCCCATCAATCAAGCGGAGGGGGCGTCGCTCCCGGCCGAAGAACGGGAGTAGGTGAGAAGAGCTCCCCGCCCAGGGGACAACTTACGGGGGCGGCGGTGACTAGTTTATAACTTCATATCTTCACGATCCCTGGGGGCAGGAGCGTCCCCCGGGGATGGCGAGGACAACAATTTTACCCTATATAACGTTTTGCCAAGCATTATGTAGGGTAAAATCTGATGATTGGTTCCCTTTAAATACATATAGTATACATTATTTTCCCGCCCATCTGCCTCCGCAAATTACAATTTAAAGTATTTTTAATTTCTGATAGAAGACTTTATGGATTTTTGGTAAATTAGGTGTAAGAAGTGACACCTGTTGCGATCTGTCTATTAATGCAGGTACTACAGCTCCCAGCATGGAGCAGAGTGTGCTCCATGTTGGGAGCAATAGTACCTGTAGCTAAGGGAAGATCACAGCGGGTGTCACTCCTGACACCCGCTGTGATCGTCCTGTATAATGTATAGATGCGGCTGTCCGCTCTTCTCTGGTCCCCTGCACTGCCGTATATATACCTATTATTCATATTTTCCACAGAGAGTTGTGACTGGCTGGACCATCTGGCCAATCACAGCTCTCTGCGGGAAATATGAATCTGTGATGTGAAAAACCTCACATCGCAGAACATAGTGCAGGATCGAGAAGAGAGCAGAAGAGCAGCCGGCCGCGCACATCTATATATATTATATAGAAGGATCGCAACGGGTGTCAGAAGTGACACCCGGGGCAATCTGTCTATTAGTAGAGGTAATACTACTCCCATCATGGAACAATCTGTTCCATGCTGGGAGTAGAATTACTACCTAAAAAATAAATGTAAAAAAATTTAAAAAAGTTAAGCTCAAACACACTTTATTAATCACATTATTAACCACTACAGGACCCATGATGCACCGGTATGTCATGAGTCTGCTCCCGTTCTATAACACGGGGCCACGGCCGGGACCCGTGGCTAATAGCGCAAGGCACTGATCACGGTGCCGCACGCTATTAACCCTTTAGACGCGGTGTTCAAAATTGAACGCTGCGTCTAAAGTGAAAGTAAATTGCCGGTTTATCTCAGGGGGCTGTTGGGGATGTCCGCTGCGAAATCGCGGGATTCTGAACAGCTGTGACACAGCAGGAGGGTCCCTTACCTTGCCTCCTGGTGTCCGAACGCCGAATGACTGCTCAGTGCCTGAGATCCAGGCATGAGCAGTCAGGCTGCAGAATCATTGATCAATGGTTTCCTATGAGAAACCATAGATCAATGTAAAAGATCAGTGTGTGTAGTGTTATAGCCCCCTATGGGAACAATAACATTGCAAAAAAATAAAGTGAATAAAGATCATTTAACCCCTTCCCTAATAAAAGTTTGAATCACCCCCTTTTTCCCATAAAAAATAAAAACTGTGTAAATAAGAAAATTAGTGGCGCAAAAAATAAGCCATCATATTGACTGCATCTCACTGTTTCAACCCTTCCTACACTTAAAGGGGTACTCAAGTGTAAACATTTTTTTCTTTATTAACTGGTGCCAGAAAGTTAAAAAGATTTGTAAATTGTTTCTATTTAAAAATTGTAATCCTTCCAGTACTTATCAGCTGCTGTATATTCTAGAGAAAGTTATTTTCTTTTTGAATTTCCTTTCTGTCTGACCACAGTGCTCTCTGCTGCCACCTCTGTCCATTTTAGGAACTGCCCAAAGTAGGCGCAAATCCCCATAGCAAACCTATCCTGCGCTGGACAGTTCCTGGCATGGACAGAGGTGTGAGCAGAGAGCACTTGTGGTCAGACAGAAAGGAAATTCAAAAAGAAAATAACTTCCTCTGTATTATACAGCATCTGATAAGTATTGGAAGGATTAGGATTTTTAAATAGAAGTAATTTACAAATCTGCAAAAAAAGACAAAGAGGCAGTGCAGCTCAATCTACCATCTACTCCGAGGTTAACTGGTAGGTCTGAAAACCCCAAAAGA
Organism: Hyla sarda; assembly: GCF_029499605.1. Lineage (NCBI taxonomy): Eukaryota > Metazoa > Chordata > Amphibia > Anura > Hylidae > Hyla > Hyla sarda. Next base: position 78,875,278 of record NC_079190.1, read on the forward strand.
CCCAGTAATCAACAAAAAGAAATATATAATAAGAAATAATTATATAACCAGTCCTCAAGAAGTAGTGAAAAGAAGTAGTGAAAAAAAGAAGGAAAGAATGAATAAAAAGAGGGAAGTATTAGTGATTTCGAATAAAAAATGTACAGTGATATGTGAAATAAAAATAGAAATAAAAATAAAAACAAAAGTAAAAATGGAAAGAAAAAAGAGAAAAAGGAAAAGGGAAAATAAAAAATAAAAGTGAGTATGAAAGTGCACAGTATCGAAGAAAAATGGATGAGAGCAAAGTAATAATTAGAAAAAATTAATGAAATTAATGTGAATATTAATAATTGTTAGATATAAAAAAACAAAAAATAATGAAAATGCCTGCAGAAAATGATAATTCTTAAACAATCATATGCATTTATTAAAAATTATACTAATTGATGCCTGGGCAGGGCCCTTGCTCAGGCATGCGGTATAAATGTTCCAATAAAATAAAAAAAATGCCAACTATCTCAAAATACAAAAATTAAAAAATAGTCCTTTGTAGCCGAAAAAATTTATCAAGTGATGTGAATAGCAACAGTATTGAATGTAAAATCCGGCGATCGGAGAGACTATGTACTCCAGTGATACTCCTATGTAAAACACAGTCACCTTAAGCTGTAGTAAATGTTTCAATGTTTCATTCAGAAAATATATTGTGATTGCTCACTGTTATCAACTTGTGTCCCACAACAGATGTTTGTAGAAATAGCAATATTAATAGCAAGATACAGTTGCTTATGTGAGATCAGGCACAGTACCTTATGATTTTGTTCACCGTGATGATCGGCAGCTGTATATCTCCAGAGTTGCAGGCTCCGGGGACTGTGGGAGCCCAGTGCCCGCACGGACCGGATCAATCACTGCCCTGGTATGGGTAAGGAGGTACTTTTCGTGCCGTGGTTGGGACGATGTGATGATCCCGATTACGATGATGTAAACCGCTGGGTAATAGATCGTAACCAAGTAGGAGTATCGTGCTTTGAACAGCTCAGTGGCCGGTCTGTGGAGAAATCGGCAGCGGCTGCCCGGTGTCCTCGTGGCGTGTGAATGGCGCGCCAATTCACAGTGGTCCACTAGTCCGGGTCCTACAGCGCTGTCTAGGTAGTATCGGCTGATACAGGTATAAAACCAGATTTGAGATAGGGATGGCTGATAGATATAAGACAAGGCTAGACGCGTTTCACGACTTAATGTCGCATTCCTCAGTAGCCTGATTAATTCTTTCCTTTTTTTCACTACTTCTTTTCACTACTTCTTGAGGACTGGTTATATAATTATTTCTTATTATATATTTCTTTTTGTTAATTTACAAATCTGTTTAACTTTCTGGCACCAGTTTATTAAAAAAAATATTTTCCAGGGGAGTACCCCTTTAACCTGTTAAATACGTACGGCGTACCTGTACGCCCTACGCCCGGTGTTTAAAACGGGGTCACACCGGGTCGGTCCTGGCTGTTATTCATAGCCGGGACCCTGGGCTAACCTGGGCTATTAACCCTTCAGACGCGGCGATCAAAGTTGACCGCCGCCTCTGAAAGTCAAAGTAAACGCTTCCCGGAAGCTCAGTCGGGCTGATCGGGACATCAAGATAAAATTGCGATGTTCCTATCAGCTAGGACGCAAGTGGAGACCCCCTTACCTTGCGCCGTCGCGTCCGATCTGTTTTTGATTGCTCCAAGCCTGAGTCACAGGCTTGAGCAATCAAGCCCCTATCTCGCTGATCCATGCAAAGCTATGGCTTTGCAGGGATCAGCATAAGAGATCAGTGTATGCAGTGCTATAGGTCCCTATGGGAGCTATAGCACTGCAAAAAAAAAGTGAAAAAAAAGTTAACAAAGGTCATTAAAAGTTTGAATCACCCCCCTTTTCCCATAAAAAAAAACAAACGTGTAAATAAAAATATGTGGTATCGCCGCATGCGTAAATGTCCGAACTATAAAAATATATAATTAATTAAATCACACGATCAATGGCGTGCACGCAAAAAATTCCAAAGTCCAAAATAGTATTTTTGGTCACTTTTTATATAAGTGAATAGAAAAAGTGAATAAAAAGCGATCAAAAAGTCCGATCAATACAAAAATGATAACGATAAAAACTTCAGAACACGGTGCAAAAAATGAGTCCTCATACTGGCCCATATGTAGAAAAATAAAAAAGTTATAGAGGTTAGAAGAACCTAACATATACATTTTCCTGCATGTAGTTATGATTTTTTTTTTACGAAGTACGACAATATCCAACCTATATAAGTAGGGTATCATTTTAACCATAGGGACCTACAGAATAAAGATAAGGTGTTATTTTTACCAAAAAATGCACTGCGTAGAAATGGAAGCCCCCAAAAGTAACAAAATGACATTTTTTCTTCAATTTTGTCGCACAATGAATTTTTTTTCTGTTTCGCCGTGGAGTTTTGGGTAAAATGACTAATGTCACTGCAAAGTAGAATTGGTGGCGCAAAAATTAAGCCATCATATGGAATTTTATGTGCAAAATTGAAAGCGTTATGATTTTTTGAAGGTGATAAGGAAAAAATTAAAATGCAAAGATGGAAAAACCCTGCATCCTTAAGGGTTAACAAACACAGATTTTCAGAAATTTCTACAAAACAGGAATCTACTCTAAGGGTACAGTCACACCGGCCGATTACCTGCAGAATTTCCCCAGCGTATTTGCTGCGGAAAATCCACCGCGGATTTTGCTACCATTGACTTTAATGGGTCCGAAGGAAAATCAGCGAATCTGCCTTTATTGGGGATTTTCTGATGACACATCAAAGTCAATGGTAGCAAAATCCACTGTGGATTTTCCGCAACAAATATACTGCAAAAATGTTGCAGGTAATCCGCCCGTGTGAATGTAATCTTAGGGTATGGTCACACATGCCATCTTTTGCTGTGTATTTGTTGCTGCAAATTTCCTAGCCATTGAAGTCAACTGCGTATTTTACTACCATTGACGGGTAGGAAAATCGGCAGCAGCAAATATGCATCAAAATATGGCACGTGCGAGCCAACACCAACTGGCATTTTTTTTAGCATGTATAAAACCAAACATGGGCTCAAATACATGAGGTCAATGAATTCTTCACAGGACGTCGACCCGTCACCTTGCGCTATCATCTCTTTATAACACCATCACTATAGCATTGTATTGGGACGGATGAATGTATTCATCTGCAGACATTGTTTCTTTTGTAGAATCGCTTCCTTGCCATTAATTGCTGGTCTTTATTTTCCATGACTCCCTGCCTTGTATAATTTCTCTCCATAGTCTCCTTGCATTTTACCTCTCTTTTCTGCCTCTGATGTGAGGGTAAATGAAGATCAGCTCCCTCCTCCCTTCTACCTGTTATATATGCGCAGCCAAACGAAGCAAAGGAAGACGATGCCTAATTAGTTTCTACCTTTCTCATCCTCCCGGCCTTCACACCCTCTCCATGTCTCCCACTAACCGATGGGGTGAAGGCGAGCGCTGCTTACCCATTTTACTAGAACAGAATCAGTCTCCTGTAGCATCCCCCTTACCCTTTTATGAGCCAATCTGACCTCAATGTGGGAATAGGTCAGGCAAAGCAAAGCAGGAGGACTCCACTTTACAAAGGAAGAGATCACTTCCTCGGCCCTCAAGTCCGATGGACTGTAAGTGGCAGGAAAAAAAAAAAGGGCCATTCAAAATTTAAAGGACAAATTAATATTAAAAGGCGCTTTGCCGTTCTCTATACCTCAGCAATTAATAATTTATTACATTTAACAGCCGCTCTGAATAGCAATCACACGCAAAATATACACAGACACACACACACACACGCTGCATAACAATGGCGCACACACCGTGAATTATAATCACACCCAGGTATACTCAAGCAGGGACGGAATAATGATGATGAACATGCTAATGTTGTAGGTTACAATAAAGGGTTTTTGTTTTTATTCCAGAAGAAAAGGTTGATATATCTTAAGTGAAGAATACATTCCCTGCATACATGATGAGTTATACGGTTAGCAGAATGTCTCCTCGGACTGGAAGCCCAGAACTGGATCTTTGTCTTATCAACACTGCGAGTGCTAAACAAAAAGTGACATTTCAGGCTGAGATCCCATCAGGGTGATTGGTAGTGGTGAGACATGTTGTAATGCTTTACTGTAGCTAAGTAACAATCAGCTACTTTGGAAATAGAGCTTTATTTAGAACTTGTTCAGGTAAGTGTCATGGCAGAATTGGCTTATAGCGTGGTCCAATTTGTAAGTAATGCATAGGAATCATTGATCTCTGTCACTGCCCCGCACTAGGGTTATTATAATGGCAGTGGAGTGGACTGCACACTACCTCTGAAGGTGTCCAGAGGTTTTAGGGAGTCATGGGTCAAAATAACATCCACATGAATGATAGGACCTAGAGTTTCCCAGCAGGCGACATAGCACTGCCTTATTTACTGTAAAGCATCCTGGTGCCCCCTCTTCTCCAGGTATGTCATATACACCCCCGTCCCGTAAACATGATATACAGTGACCCCCCGACCTACGATGGCCCCGACATTCGATCATTTCAGTATATGATGACCTCTCAGAGGCCATCGCATGTTGAAGGCAGCATCAACATGCGATGCTTTTGTATGTCGGGGCCATCGCATGAACGGCTATCCGGCAGCGCAGACTGCTTCAGCTACCACCGGATAGCCGTTTACGGTGCCCCGTGAGGTCCGCTGACGATCACTTACCTGTCCTCGGGGCTCCGACGCGTCCTCTTTGGGATCCCCTGCATCGTCGGCGCTCTCCATCGTCATCATCACGTCGCTGCGCACGCCGTCCCGTCATCCAATAGGAACGGCGTGCGTAGCGACGTGATGGCGGCGATGGAGAGCGAGGATGCCGGGGAAGCAGAGGCCTTGCCGGAGTGTTGGGGACACCTCGGGGACGCGGCGACATCGATGGAAGGCGACATCCATGGCAGCGGTGACGGTCCGGAGCGGCGGGGACACGTGAGTATAACATACCAGTGGTCTTCAACCTGCGGACCTCCAGATGTTGCAAAACTACAACTCCCAGCATGCCCGGACAGCCGTTGGCTGTCCGGGCATGCTGGGTGTTGTAGTTTTGCAACATCTGGAGGTCCGCAGGCTGTAGATCACTGTCCTATACTTTACATTGCACGGATCCCTCAACATGGTTTCAACAAACGATGGTCGATTTGGAACGGATTACCATCGTATGTTGAGGGACCATTGTATAATAAGATGTGATTCATCAGACAAGTCACCTTCTTCTTTTAATGCATCTAAGAGTATGGCTTCCAATGACCCATGTGCAGGCTTATCAGTTGTCATTGGACTGCTTTAGGTAGGTACTAAGCTCTGGGAACACTCCACAAGATCTAATGCTTTAGAGATGCATTGACTCTATACATGACAATTTGACCCTTGTCAAAGTTGGCCCATTTTCCAGCTTAGGCTACATTCACATCAAGTTTATGGCATACAGTTGCCGGATCAGTTTTTTGTTTCCCTAAATGGGAAACAATAAACTGACACAACTGCAGATATTTTAATGCTCAATGCTTTTTGTATTGAGCGCAATGTTATAATAACAGAATACGGTTTTTATAACATTGGGAAAGATCCCAAAATCAAACAGTCTTGTGCCAAAACCGTAGTGGACCATGGTTTTGCATACAGGGGGAAAAAAAAACCATACACAACCGGATACATGTAGTTGTGTACTGTTTTGTGTGAGATGTCAATACGTTTTTTGATACGGTTGCATACGGTTTACACATTGAAAACCGTATACGGCAACCGAATGTAAAAAGAAAAACGTAACGTGAATGCGCCCTTTCTATTCACTTGCTGCCAAGTGTTGTCCAAGTCCATCCCTTCATGGGGCTAGTGTTCCGTAATAGCTGTGGACTCTTATTACCATAGTGCAAAAATTGTTCAGAAATGGATTGAGGGACATGACAAAGAGCGTTCACTTTACCACCAAATCCCCTATATATCAATTCAATAGATCATCTTCGTCTGCAAAGACTCCTGGTGTAGAGGTCATAGATGACTAAAGAAAATGATTGCCAAATTGCTTTTCTAAAAATGTTGGTGACTTTTCATATTGCGCAGATGCGATAGGTGAAACATACTATAAGGGGGAGATTTATCAAACCTTGTGCAGAAGATCAGTAGAGCAGAGACTATAAAAATAAAAGAATCAATCTAATTGGTTGCTATGGGCAACTACTCCACTGTTCCTAGTGATGTCACGCCCCGCCCCCACCATTCATGTCTATTGGAGGGGGATTGACGGCCATCATACCCCCTCCCATAGACCTGAATAGAGGGGGCGTGGTGTGACATCACTAGGGGGGGCATGGCCATGATGTCACAACCCCGTTTCGGAGGCAGCACCTGGCACAGAATGCCGGGGGCTGCACCAAGATCGCGGGGGTCCCCAGCGGCAGGACCCCTGCGATCACACATCTTGTCCACTATCCTTTGGATACGGGATAAGATACATAAAGCTGGAATACCCCTTTAATCTTAGGCTCCATTCATGCAGTGGAACGTCCACCTGGAAAAATTCCGGGGGACATTAAACTCCATAAATGGCAACGCATTTCTGAGCAGGAAGAACTGACGTGTTTATTCTTTCTGAGGAGTCCAGAATTCTGAAAATTCTTCTGTGTGAATGGGGCCTCAGACTCCAGTTACTCAGTGGATTTTCCTGTTAGATTAACCAAATCAGAAAATCTTCAGAAATCCAATGCATATCTTCATGAATTTGTGCTGTGGATTTTTACTTTCAGGGCCATAGATATGGCCACCGCTCTGGACACGGATTTACTCCATTTAGTAGTTCTACATAGTTTTCATACATTTTCTATGTCAAATCTGCATGAAGAATAAAAAACAACTCTTAGTAAACATAGCTTAAGAGGACTTTATTAGTCTTCTGAGGGATAATCAAGACCACTAGAATATAAAGTGAACCAAGGGAACAAATACGAGCAAAACAGAATAATTATATAACTAAAATATCTGGTTCCTAATTCTTTATAGTCAATATAAGCTTTAAAGGGGTACTCTGGTGGAAATAAAATGTTTTCAAATCAACTGGTGCCATAAAGATAAACCGATTTGTAAATGACTTCTATTTAAAAATCTTAATTCTTCCAGTACTTATTAGCTGCCGTATACAGGGCCGGCGTTAGGGGGGGGGGGGGGGAGGGGGGTCATCCTAGGCAGTTGCCTAGGGCCCCCATCCAAAAGGGGGCCCCTGAAAAGCTTTAGGGCGTTACTAACAATACTGCATTTTGCGCAAAATCGCTGCGCTTTTGTCGCGATTTTACCGCGATTTCGCGCAAAATGCAGTATTAAGGGCTTAAGGCACTAACACTCCTTCCCCGTCCTCAGCATTCTGGAGGAGCACTGCTTGCGCTCCACTAATCAGACGTCACCACGCTCAGGCAGCGCTCCACTAGTAAACCCCCCTCACATCCTCATCATATTTAGTGTGAGGAATGAACGCTGCTTGCGCTCCACTGCTCGGGGCCCCTGGCTATCGCTGCCAGCACTTTTTTTTATTTTTTTATCCTACTATGTGCGGCCCTGCAGGGCTGAGGAGGCCAGGGGCTGCTGGGAGCCCCTACTGACGTGACCCTGGCGCAGAAGCAAGGCAGCCTCAGCCAACCCGATCTCCAGCAATCACCTCCTGGGGGTAAGGAGAGGCTTTGGGTTTGGGACATGTATTGTATATGTGTGTATATGGTTTTTTATGTGTACATGTATTATGTGTGCATGATAGATGTATGTGTATGTATGATGTGTGTATGTGTGTTAGATGTCTATGTATATATGTATGTATGATGTGTGTATGTATGAGGTTTGTTACAGTGTGTCACCCTAGTAGTAAGGAGATTACATGAGGAGGAGGTTTGTTACAGTGTGTCACCCCAGTAGTAAGGAGATTACATGAGGAGGAGGTTTGTTACAGTGTGTCACCCCAGTAGTAAGGTGGGAGTCAAGGAGCAGAAAAATTAGCTTTTGCCTATGGTGGCAAAAATGGGGGGGGGGGGGGGCAGGGCAAAAAAATTGCTTGCCCAGGGTCCAATCAAAATTAAAGATGGCCCTTGCAGTATTGGTAGTGTGAGTGTCAGTGGCGGATCCGGGGGTGGGGGGTGGGGGGGCTGGTGGATTAATTTCCCCCATCACTATTAAGGACATACCTGTGTCCCGAAAGATCTTTTCGGGACACAAGGTTGCCTGCATTAACTCTCTGCGGCACTGCATTAACTTTAAAAACACAGGGGTGCACGCTAGAGATAGAGCATGCCTGGACGTCACTGACATCCCGTGCATGCGCCCATAGGAACGGAGGCGCAGAGCATCGAGCAGGATGACGCCCGCTAGCCAGCATGGTAAGTCACCAGCGGCACGTCATCTTCAGTGCTCAGACCACTGCTCCTCTGGTCCCGGGACCTACTGCTATGGCCTATAAGCCAGGAGGAGCGGTGGTCAGAGCACTGAAGCAGGGCAATACATAGACATACAGCCTCCAGCCATACACTGTATATGGTTGTAGGCTGTATGTCTGTGGGGGAACATACTGCCAACCTAATGTGGGGGGACTATACTGACAACCTAATGTGGGGGAACTATACTGCCAACCTAATGTGGGGGAACATACTGCCAACCTAAGGTGGAGGAACTATACTGCCAACCTAATGTGGGGGAACATACTGGCAACCTAATGAAAGGGAACTATACTGCCAACCTAATGTGGGGGAACTATACTGCCAGCCTAATGTGGGGGGAACTATACTGCCAACCTAATGTGGGGGAACTACAACTTAATGTGGGGGGAACTATACTGCCAACCTAATGTGGGGGAACTATACTGCCAACCTAATGTGGGGGAACTATACTGCCAACCTAATGTGGGGGAACTATACTACCAACCTAATGTGGGGGAACTATACTGCCAACCTAATGTGGGGGAACTATACTGCCAACCTAATGTGGGGGGGGAACTGTGCTGCCAACTTAATATGGGGGGGAACTATGCTGCGTACTTAAAGGGGAAGTTCACTGCCCCAGTGTTCGGAACATTTTCTGCAGGCCAGGGGCGGGTGAGGCCGAGGAAAGGGGTGGCAACAGCTGGAGGCACAAAATGGGTCGGGTCACCGGCGGATCCACAGATGTTTCCGGCACGGAAATTCCCTTTTCGGTGTCCGCACAGAATGCATGGCTGTCTATGAGACGGCGCATTCCTGTGCAGTCCTAGTGCCGGCATATCGGTGTCCTGCAGTTTGCGGAATATCTGCACGGAGATTCCCCATGTGGACATTCTGTCTGTGAACTTAGCCTTATAGTATATGTGGGCGCTATTACTGATAGGTAGCATTGAGATCACTGTTTATCTGTGTGTGACTATTACTGTATAAAGAACAAGGTTACAATATAAGGTTAGGGCTACATGCCAAAAATGGGTCGCACAGTCAAAGATCGCCATGTTGTTCTCCTTGAATTGTGCTGAATCTCAGCTAATGTAAGTAAATGTGGTCACACATAGAGAAATCCAGCACAAATCAGTTCTTGCTCTTTGGGGGGTTTATTAAACCCAAAAAACAGCATCATAAAATGTATGGATTTCTGTGACCCTGTGGTTTCCTGTGACCATACATTTTATGATGCCGTTTTGCGCTGGATTTCTTGTCCTTACAAGTTGCTGTTGCTCCACAGCTGTCCGTGCACTTCGTTCTTGCAAAGGGGGAGCTGAGCTGATCTCACTAAATGGTGTCACATTGCGACCCCAAATTACCACAGCCACATATTCATCCTGGATGGAATTATTACGTTTCTCATGTTGTAGTCACAGCCATTTGTGGTTTGCAGCACAGTCTCATTTACTCACATTAGCTGAGATGCAACACAATTCAGGGGGCGCAACATAGTGATCTTTGATCACGCAATCTGGGGGCCCCATTTTTCATTTTTGCCCAGGGCCTCACTTAGTCTAAAACCGGCCCTGGCCGTATACTACAAAGGAAGTTGTGTAGTTTTTTTCCAGCCTGACCGCAGTGCTCTCTGCTGACACCCCTGTCCATGTCAGGAAATGTCCAGAGTACAAGTAAATCCCCATAGCAAACCTCTCCTGCTCTGGACACTTCCTGACATGACAAAAGTAAAGGGGTGTTGTCACGGCCTCTACTAGGCCTCATATGACCTAAAGGGGTACTCTGGTGGAAAACTTGTCCGTGTCAGGAACTGTTCAAAGCAGGAGAGGTTTGCTATGGGAATTTGTTCCTGCTCTGGACAGTTCCTAATGTGGACAGAGTTGGCAGCAGAGAGCACTGTGGTCAGAGAGAAAAGAACTACACAACTTCCTCTGGCACATACAGCAGCTGAGAAGTACTGGAAGGATTAAGAATTTTATATAGAAGTGATTTACAAAGCATTTACATTCAGTTAATGCTTTTTTGCACCAGAGTACCCCTTTAATATAACCACAATAATCATTCCCTTTTACCCTGTTTGGGGGAATAAAAAAAATCTTGGGAGTTGTAGTTGTTGTAGTTTTGCCACACTAGAAATACTGATATGTGATCCAATTCATGTGATAGTCCAGAAATGTTGTTCTCCACCATTATTTCAAGTCCAATACCCGCATTATAAATGGGGTTGGTTACTAATATTTGTTTATGTTCACATTGTGACTGCAAAAAAATGTTAATCTGGTCCTATGCATCAGTATTATGAAGAGATACTTTTAGATAAAAGAAACAATGTGCCAAAATTTCACAAGACACCAGAAAATTCTACCTTTGATTTATTTTCGTGCAGGCAGCCGGACCGGCATATTTTTCATATATTTGTTGTTTCAGCTCCTCAGCTTATTGTGTACCCTTGACATTTCTAGATGTCTCCTTGGTATATGACTTAACTTCAGCCCTGGCCTGACTCTTATTTCTGAACCTATTTCACCTGCATTAACAATCTTTCCTTAGGAACGGATGCAGCTTGTCTTTCTGTTTACTTATCAATCACTGGCTGGAATCGGAGTACAACATAGAAATGTAGGGGGCATTTACGGAACTTATACATTTTAGACACAATCGCAAGAAAAAAGTTAATAAATACATTTGGAATCACCTATATCTCTGCATTATTTACTTAAAGGGGTACTCCGATGGAAAAAGCATTTTTTAAATCAACTGGTGCCAAAAAGTTAAACAGATTTGTAAATTACTTCTATTTAAAAATCTCAATCCTTCCAGTATTTATCAGCTGCTGTATGCTCCATGGGAAGTTCTTTTCATTTTGAAGTTCCTTTCTGTCTTACCACAGTGCTCTCTGCTGACACCTCTGTCCATTTTAGGAACTGTCCAGAGTAGAAGCAAATCCCCATAGCAAACATATCCTGCTATGGACAGTTCCTGACATGAACAGAGGTGTCAGCAGAGAGCACTAGGACTGTGCAAACATTGACGTTCCTATAGACCACAATGTCTTCAGTACAAATTCCGCCTAAAGAATGAGTAAGATTCTGTAGTGTGAACCGAGCCCTAGGATGATCTTACAACACACTGTTACTGCTTGGGGAAACTGCCTGTGTCAGTCTTGTACTTTATTTGCAGTTTTTCTGTACTTCATATGTAGTTGCCATTAATCATTGGTAACTTTTATGGTAAGCTGGTGTGATAGAAGTTATTAAGGATTGAAGGGGTACTCCGGTGGAATTTTTTTTTTTTTTTTAATCAACTGGTGCCAGAAAGTTAAACAGATTTGTAAATTACTTCTATTAAAAAACCTTAATCCTTCCTGTACTTATTAGCTCAGAGCTTTCTGCTGACATCATGACCACAGTGCTCTCTGCCCATGACATCTCTGTCCATTTTAGGAACTGTCCAGAGTAGGAGAAAATCCCCATACAAAATATATGCTGCTCTGGACAGTTCCTAAAATGGACAGAGATGTCAGTAGAGAGCACTGTGTTCATGATTCAGCAGAGAGCTCTGTGTTCCAAAAAGAAAAAAAATTCTGTAGTATTCAGCAGCTAATAAGTACTGCAAGGATTAAGATTTTTTAATAGAAGTAATTTACAAATCTGTTAAACTTTCTGGCCCCAGTTGATTTAAAAAAAAAAAAAAAGTTTTCCACCGGAGTACCCCTTTAAAGGGGTACTCTACCCCTAGACATCTTATCCCCTATCCAAAGGATAGGAGATACGTTTCTAATCGCGTTGGTCCAGCAGGTGGGACCCCTGCGATCTCTGTACAGCATCTGGCGTTCGTTTAAAATGCTGGGTGTGAGCGGTGAGGATTGTGACATCATGACCACGCCCCCTTGTGATGTCATGCCACGCCCTCTCAATGCAAGTCTATAAGAGGGGGCGTGGCGGAGGCCACGCCCCCTCTCATAGACTTGCATTGAGAGGGCATGGTGTGACATCTCAAGGGCGTGGCCGTGACGTCACGACCCCCGCCGTGTGCTCCAAGTGTTCGGAATGTTGAATGCTGGAGCAGCGGAGTACCCCTTTATGAACTGGAAAATGGAAGATTAAGTACAAGGCTGCTACATGCAGTTTCTGCAATCGGTAGCTGCATGGTTTGAGATCATCCTTATAGATACATCTTCAAATCTTATCTCTTGTCAACAAGCTCTTGAAGAAGAGGCTCACTTACTTTTTCTCCTTGCACTGTGGATGCTGGTTGACTCAATGTGCTAAATAAACAACATAAACATTACAACTGTTCATGTTATTCGTTTGATTGTGTTCGTTTTTTAATTGCGACTTAGAGAGCAGCCAGACCAGATTTTACTAATGAACGATGCCTAAATCCTGGAAATTCCAAATAATTCACTTACCTTTTTCTCCCAGCACTGTGGATGTTTCTACAATGTACTCAATAAAATAATCTAACAGTACAACAGTGCAACTGCAATTGTGTGTACACATACATGCTAAGTTAAAGAATGTGTGTTTTTTTTTATTGGAAACAGAGGAAACAGCAGTGGCCATGCTTATCTCCCATGGGAACGAAGGACTTGGCTTGTTCAAATCTTTGTTTTACCTCACATCTGCCATTGGAAGAGAGTCTGAACACCTTTAAACACTTTAGATTCTTTCCTAGTCTTGCGAAAATGTGTGTGGGTGCTTTAAAGGGGTACTCTGGTGGAAAACTTTTTTTTTTTTTTTTTATCAACTGGTGCCAGAAAGTTAAATAGATTTGTAAATTACTTCTATTAAAAAATCTTAATCCTTCCAGTATTTATTAGCTGCTGAATACTACAGACGAAATTATTTTCTTTTTGGCGCACAGTGCTCTTTGCTGACATCTCTGTCCATTTTAGGAACTGTCCAAAGCAGCATTTTTTTTCTATGGGGATTTTCTCCTACTCTGGACAGTTCTTAAAATGGACAGTCATGTCAGCAGAGAGCACTGTGCTCGTGATTCAACAGAGAGCTCTGTGTTCCAAAAAGAGAGGAATTTCCTCTGTAGTATTCAGCAGCTAATAAGTACTAGAAGGATTAAGATTTTTTTAATAGAAGTAATTTACAAATCTGTTTAACTTTCTGGTACCGTCACGCCCCTCCCATAGACTTGCATAGCGGGGACGGGGGGTGACATCACACGTGGGCGGAGTTGTGACCTCATGATTGTCACGATGCCGGCTGGCAGGTGGTGGATCCTCTGTGCCAGAGAGGGATTGGCGTGGACCGTGCTAGAGGATCGGTTCTAAGTCACTACTGGTTTTCACCAGAGCCCGCCGCAAAGCGGGATGGTCTTGCTGCGGCGGTAGTGACCAGGTCGTATCCCCTAGCAACGGCTCAACCTCTCTGGCTGCTGAAGATAGGCGCGGTACAAGGGAGTAGACAGAAGCAAGGTCGGACGTAGCAGAAGGTCGGGGCAGGCAGCAAGGATCGTAGTCAGGGGCAACGGCAGAAGGTCTGGAATCACAGGCAAGGAACACACAAGGAACGCTTTCACTGGCACTAGGGCAACAAGATCCGGCGAGGGAGTGAAGGGGAAGTGAGGTGATATAGGGAAGTGCACAGGTGTAAACACTAATTGGAACCACTGCACCAATCAGCGGTGCAGTGGCCCTTTAAATCGCAAAGACCCGGCGCGCGCGCGCCCTAGGGAGCGGGGCCGCGCGCGCCGGGACAGAACTGACGGGGAGCGAGTCAGGTACGGGAGCCGGGGTGCGCATCGCGAGCGGGCGCTACCCGCATCGCGAATCGCATCCCGGCCGGAGGTGGTAACGCAGCGCCCCGGGTCCGTGGAACCGACCGGGGCGCTGCAGTGAGGGAAGTGTAGCGAGCGCTCCGGGGAGGAGCGGGGACCCGGAGCGCTCGGCGTAACAGTACCCCCCCCCTTGGGTCTCCCCCTCTTCTTGGGGCCTGAGAACCTGAGGATCAGACTTTTGTCCAGGATATTGTCCTCAGGTTCCCAGGACCTCTCTTCTGGACCACAACCCTCCCAATCCACTAAAAAAAAAGTTTTTCCTCTGACTTTTTTAGAGGCCAAGATTTCTTTGACAGAGAAGATGTCCGAGGAGCCGGAAACAGGAGTGGGAGGAACAGATTTAGGAGAAAAACGGTTGAGGATGAGAGGTTTAAGAAGAGAGACGTGAAAGGCATTAGGGATACGAAGAGAAGGAGGAAGAAGAAGTTTGTAAGAGACAGGATTAATTTGAGACAAAACTTTAAAAGGACCAAGATAGCGTGGTCCCAACTTATAGCTCGGGACACGGAAACGGACATATTTAGCGGAGAGCCATACCTTGTCTCCAGGGGAAAAAATGGGAGGAGCTCTTCTTTTCTTATCTGCGAATCTCTTCATGCGAGAAGAAGCCTGTAAGAGAGAATTTTGGGTCTCTTTCCATATGGTGGAAAGATCACGAGAAATTTCATCCACAGCGGGCAGACCAGAGGGCAAGGGGGTAGGGAGGGGGGGAAGAGGGTGACGGCCGTACACCACGAAAAACGGAGATTTGGAGGAAGATTCAGAGATTCTGAAATTATACGAGAATTCGGCCCAAGGTAGAAGATCTGCCCAGTCATCCTGGCGGGAGGAAACAAAATGTCGTAAATAGTCACCCAAGATCTGGTTAATTCTCTCTACTTGTCCATTGGATTGAGGATGGTATGCAGAAGAAAAATTTAATTTAATCTTGAGTTGTTTACAGAGAGCCCTCCAGAATTTAGACACAAATTGGACGCCTCTATCCGAGACGATCTGTGTAGGCAACCCGTGAAGACGAAAAATGTGTACAAAAAATTGTTTAGCCAACTGAGGCGCTGAAGGAAGACCAGGAAGAGGGATGAAATGTGCCATTTTGGAGAATCGATCAACGACCACCCAAATAACAGTGTTGCCATGGGATGGGGGTAAGTCAGTAATAAAATCCATACCAATCAGAGACCAAGGTTGTTCGGGGACAGGTAGAGGATGAAGAAAACCAGCGGGCTTCTGGCGAGGAGTCTTATCCCGGGCACAGATAGTGCAGGCTCGCACAAAGTCCACCACATCAGTCTCTAGAGTCGGCCACCAATAGAAGCGAGAGATGAGTTGCACAGATTTCTTAATGCCCGCATGACCTGCGAGATGGGAGGAGTGACCCCATTTGAGGATCCCAAGGCGTTGGCGTGGAGAAACAAAGGTCTTTCCTGGAGGAGTTTGTCTGATGGAGGCTGGAGAAGTGGAAATCAGGCAGTCAGGAGGAATGATGTGTTGAGGAGAGAGTTCAATTTCAGAGGCATCTGAGGAACGAGAGAGAGCATCGGCCCTAATGTTCTTATCAGCAGGCCGAAAGTGAATTTCAAAATTAAATCGGGCAAAGAACAGAGACCACCTGGCCTGACGAGGATTCAGCCGTTGGGCAGACTGGAGGTAGGAGAGGTTCTTGTGATCGGTGTAAATAATAACTGGAAATCTTGATCCCTCCAGCAGATGCCTCCATTCCTCAAGTGCTAATTTAATGGCTAGAAGCTCTCGATCCCCGATGGAGTAGTTCCTCTCCGCCGGAGAGAAGGTCCTGGAAAAAAAAACCACAAGTAACAGCATGCCCGGAAGAGTTTTTTTGTAGAAGGACAGCTCCAGCTCCCACTGAGGAGGCATCAACCTCCAATAGGAAGGGTTTAGATGGGTCAGGTCTGGAGAGCACGGGAGCCGAAGAAAAGGCAGACTTGAGTCGTTTAAAGGCGTCTTCCGCTTGAGGAGGCCAAGACTTGGGATCGGCATTTTTTTTTGTTAAAGCCACAATAGGAGCCACAATGGTAGAAAAATGTGGAATAAATTGCCTGTAATAATTGGCGAACCCCAAAAAACGTTGGATGGCACGGAGTCCGGAGGGGCGTGGCCAATCTAAGACGGCAGAGAGTTTATCTGGGTCCATTTGTAGTCCCTGGCCAGAGACCAAGTATCCTAGAAAAGGAAGAGATTGGCATTCAAACAGACATTTCTCTATTTTGGCATAGAGTTGATTATCACGAAGTCTCTGAAGAACCATACGGACATGCTGGCGGTGTTCTTCAAGATTGGCAGAAAAAATCAGGATATCGTCCAGATATACAACAACACAGGAGTATAGGAGATCACGAAAAATTTCATTAACAAAGTCTTGGAAGACGGCAGGGGCGTTGCATAGACCAAAGGGCATGACCAGATACTCAAAGTGTCCATCTCTGGTGTTAAATGCCGTTTTCCATTCATCCCCCTCTCTGATGCGGATGAGATTATAAGCACCTCTTAAGTCCAGTTTGGTAAAAATATGGGCACCTTGGAGACGATCAAAGAGTTCAGAGATGAGGGGTAGAGGGTAGCGGTTCTTAACCGTGATTTTATTAAGACCGCGGTAGTCAATGCAAGGACGTAGAGAGCCATCTTTTTTGGACACAAAGAAAAATCCGGCTCCGGCAGGAGAGGAGGATTTACGGATAAAGCCCTTTTTTAAATTTTCTTGGACGTATTCAGACATGGCAAGAGTCTCTGGGACGGACAGAGGATAGATTCTGCCCCGGGGTGGAGTAGTGCCCGGGAGGAGGTCAATGGGACAATCATAAGGCCTGTGAGGAGGTAGAGTCTCAGCTTGTTTTTTGCAAAAAACGTCCGCAAAGTCCATATAGGCCTTAGGGAGACCGGTTACATGAGGAAGCACAGGGACACGGCAAGGTTTACTGGGAACCGGTTTTAAGCAGTCCTTGGAACAAGAGGGCCCCCAACTCTTGATCTCCCCAGTGGACCAATCCAGGATTGGGGAATGGAGTTGAAGCCAGGGAAGTCCAAGAAGGATTTCAGAAGTGCAATTGGGGAGGACCAACAGTTCAATCCTCTCGTGATGAGATCCGATGCGCATTAGAAGGGGCTCCGTGCGGAAACGTATAGTACAGTCCAATCTTTCATTGTTTACACAATTGATGTAGAGGGGTCTGGCGAGACTGGTCACCGGGATGTTGAACCTGTTGACGAGAGAGGCCAAGATAAAATTTCCTGCAGATCCAGAGTCCAAGAAGGCCACAGCAGAGAAGGAGAAGGCAGAGGCAGACATCCGCACAGGCACAGTAAGACGTGGAGAAGCAGAGTAGACATCAAGGACTGTCTCACCTTTGTGCGGAGTCAGCGGACGTCTTTCCAGGCGGGGAGGACGGATAGGACAATCCTTCAGGAAGTGTTCGGTACTAGCACAGTACAGGCAGAGATTCTCCATGCGGCGTCGTGTCCTCTCTTGGGGTGTCAGGCGAGACCGGTCGACCTGCATAGCCTCCACGGCGGGAGGCACAGGAACAGGTTGCAGGGGACCAGAGGAGAGAGGAGCCGGGGAGAGAAAACGCCTCGTGCGAACAGAGTCCATATCCTGGCGGAGCTCCTGACGCCGTTCGGAAAAACGCATGTCAATGCGAGTGGCAAGATGGATGAGTTCATGTAGGTTAGCAGGGATTTCTCGTGCGGCCAGAACATCTTTAATGTTGCTGGATAGGCCTTTTTTAAAGGTCGCGCAGAGTGCCTCATTATTCCAGGATAATTCTGAAGCAAGGGTACGGAACTGTACGGCATACTCGCCAACGGAAGAATTACCCTGGACCAGGTTCAACAGGGCAGTCTCAGCAGAAGAGGCTCGGGCAGGTTCCTCAAAGACACTTCGAATTTCCGAGAAGAAGGAGTGTACAGAGGCAGTGACGGGGTCATTGCGGTCCCAGAGCGGTGTGGCCCAAGCCAGGGCTTTTCCAGACAGCAGGCTGACTACGAAAGCCACCTTAGACCTTTCAGTGGGGAACTGGTCCGACATCATCTCCAAGTGTAATGAACATTGGGAAAGAAAGCCACGGCAAAACTTAGAGTCCCCATCAAATTTATCCGGCAAGGATAGTCGTATTCCAGAAGCGGCCACTCGCTGCGGAGGAGGTACAGGAGCTGGCGGAGGAGATGATTGCTGGAGCTGTGGTAGTAACTGTTGTAGCATAACAGTCAGTTGAGACAGCTGTTGGCCTTGTTGCGCAATCTGTTGTGACTGCTGGGCGACCACCGTGGTGAGGTCAGCGACAACTGGCAGAGGAACTTCAGCGGGATCCATGGCCGGATCTACTGTCACGATGCCGGCTGGCAGGTGGTGGATCCTCTGTGCCAGAGAGGGATTGGCGTGGACCGTGCTAGAGGATCGGTTCTAAGTCACTACTGGTTTTCACCAGAGCCCGCCGCAAAGCGGGATGGTCTTGCTGCGGCGGTAGTGACCAGGTCGTATCCCCTAGCAACGGCTCAACCTCTCTGGCTGCTGAAGATAGGCGCGGTACAAGGGAGTAGACAGAAGCAAGGTCGGACGTAGCAGAAGGTCGGGGCAGGCAGCAAGGATCGTAGTCAGGGGCAACGGCAGAAGGTCTGGAATCACAGGCAAGGAACACACAAGGAACGCTTTCACTGGCACTAGGGCAACAAGATCCGGCGAGGGAGTGAAGGGGAAGTGAGGTGATATAGGGAAGTGCACAGGTGTAAACACTAATTGGAACCACTGCACCAATCAGCGGTGCAGTGGCCCTTTAAATCGCAAAGACCCGGCGCGCGCGCGCCCTAGGGAGCGGGGCCGCGCGCGCCGGGACAGAACTGACGGGGAGCGAGTCAGGTACGGGAGCCGGGGTGCGCATCGCGAGCGGGCGCTACCCGCATCGCGAATCGCATCCCGGCCGGAGGTGGTAACGCAGCGCCCCGGGTCCGTGGAACCGACCGGGGCGCTGCAGTGAGGGAAGTGTAGCGAGCGCTCCGGGGAGGAGCGGGGACCCGGAGCGCTCGGCGTAACAATGATGCTCTGTAATAAGTCAACTTAAATCTACCAATGAGGCCACAAGTATATGCACAATAAGCAATGTTTCCTTTTATTAAAGATCACAGTAAGGCTAGGTTCAGACTACGGACTTTCCGACAGAAATTCAGCTGTAAAATTTCCGTCCTTGCTAAAATGTATAGTGTAGTGAATGGGTTTCCGTTTACAAATTCACACTTCGGAATTTGTGAAGCGGAAAATTCGCTTAGAAAATCCGCTTAGAAATTTCCGCCTAAAGAAAGGCGGTGCTCTTTCTTCAGGCGGAAATCCGCGCGGAACACATTGCAGTCTATTGGAGACTGCAGTGTCCGCGCGGTCCTAGCGCCGTCTGATTCAGCCGGCCCTGGCCGCACTCGGAATCTCCAGGCGGAAATTTTCTGCCTAGAGATTCCGTAGTCTGAACCTAGCCTAAAAGAAAGACAATGCCTCACACTAAAGTGCTCAAAAGTACCAAATCATATATAACATAAAATATACAACACAAATCCAGGGAGGGGTATAGGGTACAGGTGAATAACCTGACCTAACCAACCCTGCCTGGTCTGACCCCTTGCCCTCACTACAATACGTGTGAACAGGGAGTAGGGATACACACAATATGCAAAATCAAAAAGTCAAACACACATAAATTATAAACAATAGAGTGACACAATATGTATATACTCTTACTCCTTATAACCTACACGTTTCACCCTAACTTATGATTTGGGGTTCATCAGGGCTCGGAGGAGCAGTCAACATACCACTACATATAATAATCAATGAACAAAACACTATATACAAAAGATACAATGACACTCTGGCCCCATGGTCGCCACCCGGCTGTTTGAGAGCTGGCACCGTGGCGTGCAGCTCAAACAGGTGGGTGGCGAATACAGTATTTTTTGTTACGTCTATGCCATTCACTGTATGGGAAAATTAACAACATATTTTAATAATTCAGACTTTTACGCACGCGGAGATACCAAATATGTGTATTAATCATTTTTTTTACACTTTTTCGGGGGTAAAATGGGAAAACAGACGTTTTACTTTTTTATTGGGGGAGGGGATTTTTCTAATTTTTTTACTTTTTACTAAATCTTTTTTCTTTGACATTTTTTACTTTTTTTTTTTTTTTACACTTTAATAGTCCCCATAGGGGACTATTTATAGCAATCATTTGATTGCTAATACTGTTCAGTGCTATATATAGGACATAGCGCTCATCAGTATTATCGGTGATCTTCTGCTCTGGTCTGCTCGATCTCAGACCAGAGCAGAAGACCCCGGTAGACAGCCGGAGCCAGGTGAGGGGACCTCCGGCTGCCATGCTGGATGATCGGATCCCCGCAGCAGTGCTGTGGGCGATCCGATCATCCATTCAAAGTACCACACTGCCACAGAGGCCGTGATCTGTATTGATCATGGCATCTGAGGGGTTAATGGCGGACATCCGCGCAATCGCGGATGTCTGCCATTACCGGCGGGTCATGGCCTGGACCTGCCGCACATGACACAAGCACCGGTCCGGTGCTCGCGGTCATGGCGGCGCGTAAATGTAAGTCATGGTGCGTTAAGTACCAAGTAACCATGACGTTCATTTACCTCCATTGTCGTTAAGGGGTTAACAGAACAAAATGCTTAAATGAGCACTCTCTTTAAAACTATTTTTTGCTATTGCACTCCTTATGGTAAATA
Source organism: Hyla sarda (assembly GCF_029499605.1). Classification (NCBI taxonomy): domain Eukaryota; kingdom Metazoa; phylum Chordata; class Amphibia; order Anura; family Hylidae; genus Hyla; species Hyla sarda. The sequence continues at coordinate 78,896,300 of NC_079190.1, forward strand.
AAAAATCTTTCTAACGTATTTTGTTTAAAAAAAAAAAAAAAAAAAAAAGAAGTTTTCTATGTTTTATTTGTGTTTAAAAAGCTGCCACTAGGTGTCTCCCTACTTGTCCAGAGCACATTTTCCCCCATCTCTTGCACAAACTTTGGACACCTGCTGGCCTGGCAGAAGTCGAAACACAGGAAATGCAGTCTGGAGTGCTGAGGGGGTGTGTCCAGCCTTATCCAATCACAGCTCCTCTCACACTTAACTGCTGTTTGCTGTTGGTTGCAGAGTGAGGGAGGAAGTTCTCCCCTGTATGGCTTCAGATGATGTCACACATGCGGGGTAACGCCCCTTCCCAGTCTGTGAATCTGCATTTTTTCTCCCACGGTATGGATTTTTGCCCATAACGCTATACCGGTCGGGCCCCTCCCCCACCCTCCGAGTCAATTTAAAAAATTAAACTTACCCGTAATGGGGGTGGTCCGGGCCATTCATCCTTCGTGTAGTGTCCGGCGGCATTCCGAGTGGAGGGTGAACCGGTCCGGGCTGTACTTCTTCTCCGGGGGTCCTCTTCTCCACTCCGGGCAGGCTCCGGCCTAGTGCGCTGCATAGACGCCGCTACGCCATGACGTCAGGTGCGTCGCTGCGCACGGGCGTCACTGCGCAGGGGCGTCACTGCGCAGCGGCGTCTATGCTGCGTTACTAGGCCGGAGCCTGCCCGGAGTGGAGAAGAGGACCCCCGGAGAAGAAGTACAGCCCGGACCGATTCACCCTCCACCCGGAATGCCGCCGGACACTACAGGAAGGATGGATGGCCCGGACCACCCTGACAGGTAGGGGGAGAGAAGCGGGTGTCGGCAACGGCGGCCTATGGCACCGCAAAAGCCACTGCAGTGCATTGATTCAAAGTGCCCGCTTTAAATCAATGATCTGCAGCGGTGTCGCAGGGGGATAAATAGCCGATAACTTATACCGATTATCGGTATCGGACCTAAAAAAAACGATATCGGTCGATCCCTAATATCTTTCACCGAAAAGAAGGAAGGAATCAGTGTTCTCTGACTGGAAGAACCGATATTTGAGAATATACAAGAAGACACTGATTGTACACAATGTAACTCCAAGTCAATCACACTTCTGTGAAATCACACTGTCCACTCAGGAAGCAACACTGATTGACAATCAATGTCACATGCTGTTGTGCAAATGGAACAGACAACAGGTGGAAATTATAGGCAATTAGCAAAACACCTCCAATAAAGGAGTGGTTCTTAAGGTGGTGACCACAGACCACTTCTCAGTTCCTATGCTTCCTCGCTGATGTTTTGGTCACTTTTGAATGCTGGCGGTGCTTTCCCTCTAGTGGTAGCATGAGACAACCCCCACAAGTGGCTCAGGTAGTGCAGCTCATCCAGGATGGCACATCAATGCGAGCTGTGGCAAGAATGTTTGCTGTGTCTGTCAGCGTAGTGTCCAGAGCATGGGGGTGCTACCAGGAGACAGGCCAGTGCATCAGAAAACGTGGAGGAGGCCATGGGAGGGCAACAAACCAGCAGCAGGACCGCTACCTCCACCTTTGTGCAAGGAGGAGCAGGAGGAGCACTGCAAAATGACCTCCAGCAGGCCACAAATGTGCATGTGTCCACTCAAATGGTCAGAAACAGACTCCATGAGAGTGGTATGAGGACGTCCACAGGTGGGAGTTGGGCTTACAGCCCAACACCGTGCAGGACGTTTGGCATTTGCCATAGATTTACCAAGATTGGCAAATTCTCCACTGGTGCCCTGTGCTCTTCACAGATGAAAGCAGGTTCACACTGAGCACATGTGACAGATGTGACAGAGTCTGGAGACACCATGGAGAACATTCTGCTGCCTGCAACATCCTCCAGCATGACCGGTTTGGCGGTATGTCAGTATTGGTGTGGGGTGGCATTTCTTTGGGTGGCTTCACAGCTCTCTGTGCTTGCCAGAGGTAGCCTGACTGCCATTAGGTACCGAGATGAGATCCTCAGACCCCCTGTGAGACCATATGCTGGTGCGGTTGGCCCTGGGTTCCTCCTAATGCAAGACAATGCTAGACCTCATGTGTCTGGAGTGTGTCAGCAGTTGCTGCAAGAGGAAGGCATTGATGCTATGGACTGGCCCGCCCGTTCCCCAGACCAGAATCTGATTGAGCACATCTGGGACATCATGTCTCGCTCCATCCACCAATGCCACGTTGCACCACAGACTGTCCAGGAATTGGCGGATGCTTTAGTCCAGGTCTGGGAGGACATCCCTCCGGAGACCATCCGCCACCTCATTAGGAGTATGCGCAGGCATTGTAGGGAGGTCATAAGGGCACGTGGAGGCCACACACACTACTGAGCCTCATTTTGACTTGTTTTAAGGACATTACATCAAAGTTGGATCAGCCTGTAGTGTGGTTTTCCACTTTGATTTTGAGTGTGACTCCATATCCAGACCTCCATGGGTTGATAAATTTGATTTCCATTGATAATTTTTGTGTGATTTTGTTGTCAGCACATTCAACTATGTAAAGACAAAAGTATTTAATACGATTAGTTCATTTATCCAGATCTAGGATGTGTTATCTTAGTGTCCCCTTTATTTTTTTGAGCAGTGTACATTCTAAATATTCTCCAAATCGCGAAGTGCCGATATTCGCGGTAAAAATTAGCATTTCGAATATTCGCGCTCAACACTAGAAAATACAGAGCAATAGGCAGAAAACTAAAAAATAATAAAAATAAAGGCAGGGGGTGGTTTAGCATGATGGGGCAGTGAATTGGGAGGATTATAAAATGTTATAAGATCATAACAGGTACTCTTTAAAGGGGTTATCCAGGAAAAAACTTTTTTTTTTTTAACATCAACTGGCTCCAGAAAGTTAAACAGATTTGTAAATTACTTCTATTAAAAAATCTTAATCCTTTCAGTACTTATTAGCTTCTGAAGTTAAGGTTGTTCTTCTCTGTCTAAGTGCTCCCTGATGACACGTGTCTCGGGAACCGCCCAGTTTAGAAGCAAATCCCCATAGCAAACCTCTTCAAAACTGGGCGGTTCCCGAGACACGTGTCATCAGAGGGCACTGAGACAGAAAAGAACAACCTTAACTTCAGAAGCTCATAAGTACTGAAAGGATTAAGATTTTTTAATAGAAGTAATTTACAAATCTGTTTAACTTTCTGGAGCCAGTTGATATATAAAAAAAGTTTTTTCCTGGATAACCCCTTTAACCATTATTAGGAAGCAAGATGTCTCCAATTAGTTTCCTACAGTGAATTAGAGGAAAGACCCTTTAAGTTCAGACTTACAAACTCAAAATGGTCTCCATTTACTACCATTCCAAATTACTAAGCTTCTTCCCTGTTAGTTCAGATGTGTCAAGGTCTTTATATAGCAGAAGAGATCAGCTATATCATTTCTAATTGAAAGCTAAGCAGAAGATCTTTCCTGCTACAGAAAGACAACCAAACAAAGGTATTCAGCAGAGGTCCCAATAATATGTGTTATGACCCTGCTGAGTAGCACAAATAGTTTAGGTCCCTGTGGAGACAAACCATCAAAACACTTGTAATGTTAAAGGGCATTAATAATACAAAGTACTATTATAGTTCTACCACATTGAGCTACATCATGGATCCTGGTGACATCGATTCGGCTTGTAATAGATGAATGGAACACTTCTGGGATAGAAGGAAAAATTGAGATGGCTTTTTCTTAAATGTTGAGGAGGTTCTTCTTATGTTTTGACCTACTTTTTTTGTTGTTGTAAAGGCCCAGAAAATGCTAAAAAAAAAGATGAATTGTGCCCTCTGCACTTCTGAATAAAAGACAATGGGGACCCTTGGGCAAAAAGAGGGGCTTGGCGTGACGAGGGGGCATGGCGTGACTTCTCCAGTCCTGGAAACATAGAGGTTTCCGATAATGGAGCAACAGCCCCGCACAGAATGTGGGTTTTGCATGGAGATCGCAGGGGGTCCCAGCAGCAGGCCCCCCCCCCCCCGCGATCAGATAGGAGGTAAGATGTCTATGGCTGGAATACCGCTTTAAGTACTGTACTGTGCAGTGAAAGCATTATAGTGCTATATAATGTCTAAGTTATACTACAGTTGACACCCTATATACATAAAACAATGTAACCCAACCATTTATATGCCTATTTATAATTTTCTGCTTCTACTTCAACACGTCTTGTAAAAATAAATATATGTACATGTTAATATTTTGGCACATTTTCGATTTTTTGCATATTTTAAGTTATTAAATATACATGGAAAAAATCCTTACATGTCCCCTTTACCTTTGTGAATAGCATCTTAGAAGTAGGCAATAAAATGTTGGTACAGGTATGAATTACGGTTTTATAAATGGTTAGACAAATATTTCACACTAGCTGCCAAGCCAGACATCACATGGGCTGATGTGCATCCACCCCGCTCCAGTCATCAATCACTGTTATGAACTGTCAATGCAATAAGATGTTCAGCTTTCAGTGTAAGCTGCTTAGCTATAAAAAGAAAGTCAAGGATTACAGCTATAACGCGCAACAGGTTTGACACCTTACAACGCTTTACAACACAATGTTGGGCTCAGGTAAATTTTTATTTCTTCCTGAATACAGAGGGAAATCTCAGACTTTATTATCAATGACCTTTTGCAAAATGGGGCCACATATCATATCTAAATGTGTCTTATAATCTGTTAATTCCTAATGAAGGATATTGCTGCAATGTCTTTACATTTTAAATTTTATTACAGTATACAGTGGTCCCTCCAGTTACTATATAAACATTGTAAGTGGAAACTATTGTATCATAACATAAAAAACTAGTAATTGGTTTCAAAGTCACCAAAATGTCAACCCAAAAGTCAGATGTTTCATCCCTTTACAAAAGCCATGGATCCAGACTGTTTCTGTATTTTATGTAACATAGTAACATCGTTTGTAAGGTTGAAAACAAAGACAAGAGTCCATCAAGTTCAACCTAAAACCCTACTGTGTTAATCTAGAGGAAGGCAACCCCCCCCCCCCAATTAGGCCGATGCCAATTGCCCCATTCCTTCCTGACCCCAATATGGCAATCAGAATAAACCCCTGGATCCATCCCCATAAATCTAGTATCCATAACTTCTAATGGTATTACTCTCCAGAAAAACATTTAGACCCCCTTGAACTTGTTTTTTGAGTCAGACATCACAACGTCATTGTCACGATGCCGGCTGGCAGGAGGTGGATCCTCTGTGCCAGAGAGGGATTGGCGTGGACCGTGCTAGTGGACCGGTTCTAAGTCACTACTGGTGTTCACCAGAGCCCGCCGCAAAGCGGGATGGTCTTGCTGCGGCGGTAGTAACCAGGTCGTATCCACTAGCAACGGCTCAACCTCTCTGACTGCTGAAGATAGGCGCGGTACAAGGGAGTAGACAAAAGCAAGGTCGGACGTAGCAGAAGGTCGGGGCAGGCAGCAAGGATCGTAGTCAGGGGCAACGGCAGGAGGTCTGGAACACAGGCTAGGAACACACAAGGGAACGCTTTCACTAGGCACAAGGGCAACAAGATCCGGCGAGGGAGTGCAGGGGAAGTGAGGTATACATAGGGAGTGCACAGGTGAACACACTAATTAGAACCACTGCGCCAATCAGCGGCGCAGTGGCCCTTTAAATCGCAGAGACCCGGCGCGCGCGCGCCCTAGGGAGCGGGGCCGCGCGCGACGGGACAGGACCGACGGAGAGCGAGTCAGGTACGGGAGCTGGGGTGCGCATCGCGAGCGGGCGTCACCCGCATCGCGAATCGCATCCCGGCTGGAGGCGGTATCGCAGCGCACCCGGTCAGATCCACTGACCGGGTGCGCTGCGATACCGCCTCCAGCCGGGATGCGATTCGCGATGCGGGTGACGCCCGCTCGCGATGCGCACCCCGGCTCCCGTACCTGACTCGCTCTCCGTCGGTCCTGTCCCGGCGCGCTGCGGGAGCGAGAGTGTAGCGAGCACTCCGGGGAGGAGCGGGGACCCGGAGCGCTCGGCGTAACAGTACCCCCCCCCCCCCTTGGGTCTCCCCCTCTTCTTGGAGCCTGAGAACCTGAGGACCAGACTTTTGTCTAGGATATTGTCCTCAGGTTCCCAGGATCTCTCTTCAGGACCACAGCCCTCCCAATCGACCAAAAAAAAGGTTTTCCCTCTGACCTTCTTGGAGGCCAGTATCTCCTTTACGGAGAAGATGTCCGAAGAGCCGGAAACGGGAGTGGGAGAAACAAGTTTGGGAGAGAAACGGTTGATGATGAGTGGTTTAAGAAGAGAAACGTGAAAGGCATTAGGAATACGAAGAGAAGGAGGAAGAAGAAGTTTGTAAGAGACAGGATTAATCTGGCACAAAATTTTGAAAGGACCAAGATAGCGTGGTCCCAATTTGTAGCTGGGAACACGAAAGCGGACATATTTAGCGGAGAGCCATACCTTGTCTCCGGGAGAAAAAATGGGGGTAGCTCTTCTTTTCTTATCAGCAAACTTCTTCATGCGTGATGAAGCCTGTAAGAGAGAATTTTGGGTTTCTTTCCATATGGTGGAAAGATCACGAGTTATTTCATCCACAGCGGGCAAACCAGAGGGTAAGGGAGTAGGGAGGGGGGGAAGAGGGTGACGGCCGTACACCACGAAAAATGGGGATTTGGAAGAAGATTCAGAGACTCTGAAGTTATACGAGAATTCGGCCCATGGTAGAAGATCTGCCCAGTCATCCTGGCGGGAGGAAACAAAATGCCGTAAATAATCACCCAGGACCTGGTTAATTCTTTCTACTTGCCCATTGGATTGAGGATGATAAGCAGAAGAAAAGTTTAATTTAATCTTGAGTTGTTTACAGAGAGCCCTCCAAAATTTTGACACGAATTGGACGCCTCTATCCGAGACGATCTGCGTGGGCAACCCGTGAAGACGAAAAATGTGTACAAAAAATTTTTTGCCAACTGAGGCGCTGAGGGAAGACCAGGAAGAGGAATAAAATGTGCCATCTTGGAAAATCGATCAACGACCACCCAAACAACAGTGTTGCCACGGGATGGGGGTAAGTCTGTAATAAAGTCCATACCAATCAGAGACCAAGGCTGTTCGGGGACAGGCAGAGGATGAAGAAGACCAGCAGGCTTCTGGCGAGGAGTCTTATCCCGGGCACAGACAGTGCAGGCCCGCACAAAATCAACAACATCCGTCTCCAGAGTCGGCCACCAATAGAAACGAGAGATGAGTTGCACGGATTTCTTGATGCCCGCATGGCCTGCGAGATGGGAGGAGTGACCCCATTTGAGGATTCCGAGGCGTTGGCATGGAGAGACGAAGGTCTTCCCTGGAGGAGTTTGCCTGATGGAGGCTGGAGAGGTGGAGATCAGGCAGTCAGGAGGAATGATGTGTTGCGGAGAGAGCTCTACTTCCGAGGCATCCGAGGAACGAGAGAGAGCATCGGCCCTAATGTTCTTGTCGGCAGGGCGAAAGTGAATTTCAAAATTAAACCGGGCAAAGAACAGAGACCACCTGGCCTGGCGAGGGTTCAGCCGTTGGGCAGACTGGAGATAGGAGAGATTCTTGTGATCGGTGTAAATAATAACTGGAAATTTTGATCCCTCCAGCAGATGCCTCCATTCCTCAAGTGCTAATTTAATGGCCAGTAGCTCTCGATCCCCGATGGAGTAGTTCCTCTCCGCCGGAGAGAAGGTCCTAGAAAAAAACCCACAAGTAACAGCATGCCCAGAAGAATTTTTTTGTAGAAGAACCGCTCCAGCTCCTACTGAGGAGGCATCAACCTCCAATAGGAAGGGTTTAGATGGGTCAGGTCTGGAGAGCACGGGAGCAGAAGAAAAGGCAGACTTGAGCCGTTTAAAGGCGTCTTCCGCTTGAGGAGGCCATGACTTAGGATTGGCATTCTTCTTGGTTAAAGCCACGATAGGAGCCACAATGGTGGAAAAATGTGGAATAAATTGTCTGTAATAATTGGCGAACCCCAAAAAACGTTGGATAGCACGGAGTCCGGAGGGGCGTGGCCAATCTAAGACGGCAGAGAGTTTGTCTGGGTCCATTTGTAGTCCCTGGGAGACCAAGTATCCTAGGAAAGGAAGAGATTGACATTCAAACAGACATTTCTCCATTTTGGCATAAAGTTGATTGTCTCGAAGTCTCTGAAGAACCATGCGGACATGCTGGCGGTGTTCTTCTAGGTTGGCAGAAAAAATCAGAATATCGTCCAGATACACAACAACACAGGAATATAAGAGATCACGAAAAATTTCATTAACAAAGTCTTGGAAGACGGCAGGGGCGTTGCACAGGCCAAAGGGCATGACCAGATACTCAAAGTGTCCATCTCTAGTGTTAAATGCCGTTTTCCATTCGTCTCCCTCCCTGATGCGGATGAGATTATAAGCACCTCTTAAGTCCAGTTTGGTAAAGATGTGGGCACCTTGGAGGCGATCAAAGAGTTCAGAGATAAGAGGTAGAGGGTAGCGGTTCTTTACCGTGATTTTATTAAGTCCGCGGTAGTCAATGCAAGGACGCAGGGAGCCATCTTTTTTGGACACAAAGAAAAATCCAGCTCCGGCAGGAGAGGAGGATTTGCGGATAAACCCCTTTTTTAAATTTTCCTGGATGTACTCAGACATAGCAAGAGTCTCTGGGGCGGACAGAGGATAAATTCTGCCCCGGGGTGGAGTAGTACCCGGGAGGAGGTCAATAGGACAGTCATAAGGCCTGTGAGGAGGTAGAGTCTCAGCTTGTTTTTTGCAAAATACGTCAGCATAGTCCATATAGGCCTTAGGGAGACCGGTTACAGGGGGAACCACAGGGTCACGGCAGGGAGTATTGGGAACCGGTTTAAGGCAGTCTTTGAAACAAGAGGTACCCCAGCTCTTGATCTCTCCTGTGGACCAATCAAGGGTTGGGGAATGGCGTTGAAGCCATGGTAGTCCAAGGAGAATTTCGGAAGTGCAATTGGAGAGGACCAAAAACTCAATTTTTTCGTGATGAGGTCCGATGCACATTAGGAGGGGTTCCGTGCGGTAACGCATGGCACAGTCCAATCTTTCATTGTTAACGCAATTGATGTAGAGAGGTCTGGCGAGACTGGTCACTGGGATGTTGAACCTGTTGATGAGAGAGGCCAAAATAAAGTTTCCTGCAGATCCGGAATCCAAGAAGGCCTTAGTGGAGAAGGAGAAGGTAGAGGCAGATATCCGCACAGGCACAGTAAGACGTGGAGAAGCAGAGTTGACATCAAGGACTGTTTCACCTTTGTGCGGAGTCAGCGTACGTCTTTCCAGGCGGGGAGGACGGATAGGACAATCCTTCAGGAAGTGTTCGGTACCGGCACAGTACAGGCAGAGATTCTCCATGCGGCGTCGTGTCCTCTCTTGAGGTGTCAGGCGAGACCGGTCAACTTGCATAGTCTCCACGGCGGGAGGCACAGGAACGGATTGCAGAGGACCAGAGGAGAGAGGAGCCGGGGAGAAAAAACGCCTCGTGCGAACAAAGTCCATATCCTGGCGGAGCTCCTGACGCCTTTCGGAAAAACGCATGTCAATGCGAGTGGCTAGATGAATGAGTTCATGTAGGTTAGCAGGAATTTCTCGTGCGGCCAGAACATCTTTAATGTTGCTGGATAGGCCTTTTTTAAAGGTCGCGCAGAGGGCCTCATCATTCCAGGACAATTCGGAAGCAAGAGTACGGAATTGTATGGCGTACTCGCCAACAGAAAAATTACCCTGGACCAGGTTCAGCAGGGCAGTCTCAGCAGAAGAGGCTCGGGCAGGTTCCTCAAAGACACTTCGAATTTCCGAGAAGAAGGAGTGTACAGAGGCAGTGACGGGGTTATTGCGGTCCCAGAGCGGTGTGGCCCATGACAGAGCTTTTCCAGACAGAAGGCTGACTACGAAAGCCACCTTAGACCTTTGAGTAGGAAACTGGTCCGACATCATCTCCAGGTGCAGGGAACATTGTGAAAGAAAGCCACGGCAAAACTTAGAGTCCCCATCAAATTTATCCGGCAAGGATAGTCGTAGGCTGGAAGCGGCCACTCGCTGCGGAGGAGGTGCAGGAGCTGGCGGAGGAGATGATTGCTGAAGCTGTGGTAGTAGCTGCTGAAGCATCACGGTCAGTTGAGACAGCTGATGGCCTTGTTGCGCTATCTGTTGTGACTGCTGGGCGACCACCGTGGTGAGGTCGGCGACAACTGGCAGAGGAACTTCAGCGGGATCCATGGCCGGATCTACTGTCACGATGCCGGCTGGCAGGAGGTGGATCCTCTGTGCCAGAGAGGGATTGGCGTGGACCGTGCTAGTGGACCGGTTCTAAGTCACTACTGGTGTTCACCAGAGCCCGCCGCAAAGCGGGATGGTCTTGCTGCGGCGGTAGTAACCAGGTCATATCCACTAGCAACGGCTCAACCTCTCTGACTGCTGAAGATAGGCGCGGTACAAGGGAGTAGACAAAAGCAAGGTCGGACGTAGCAGAAGGTCGGGGCAGGCAGCAAGGATCGTAGTCAGGGGCAACGGCAGGAGGTCTGGAACACAGGCTAGGAACACACAAGGGAACGCTTTCACTAGGCACAAGGGCAACAAGATCCGGCGAGGGAGTGCAGGGGAAGTGAGGTATACATAGGGAGTGCACAGGTGAACACACTAATTAGAACCACTGCGCCAATCAGCGGCGCAGTGGCCCTTTAAATCGCAGAGACCCGGCGCGCGCGCGCCCTAGGGAGCGGGGCCGCGCGCGCCGGGACAGGACCGACGGAGAGCGAGTCAGGTACGGGAGCCGGGGTGCGCATCGCGAGCGGGCGTCACCCGCATCGCGAATCGCATCCCGGCTGGAGGCGGTATCGCAGCGCACCCGGTCAGTGGATCTGACCGGGGCGCTGCGGGAGCGAGAGTGTAGCGAGCGCTCCGGGGAGGAGCGGGGACCCGGAGCGCTCGGCGTAACAGTCATGCAGCAGAGAGTTCCATAGTTTGACTGCTCTTACAGTAAAGAATCTCTGTCTGTAATTATGGTGAAATCTTCTTTCTTCTAGACGTAGAGAATGCCCCTTTGTAATAGTTACCGGTAGAGATGAGCGAACTTTTAAAAAATTTGATTCGGCCGATTCGTCCGATTTTTCCGATAAAGTTCGTTTCGATCCCAATTTTTTCGCGGCGAATCTATATTAAAAAAGGCTATTTCTAGCCAAAATACAGCCTCTATAGGGGTATAGAACAATTTTCTGTGTTCTAAAACGCATATGGAGTGTGCTGGGTTAGTGAAATAATACTGTTATTCAGAATAACATGCAGATTATGGGCATCGCTTTTAGAATCACTGCCGCACAGCAGCACAATTACAGAGCCTGGTGGGGGCATCAGTGTCAGGAGACCATATAGTGACTGAATGACACAGCGTGGAGGTGTTGGCAGCATGAGAAGACCATTTAGTGGCTGAATGGCACAGCGTGGAGGTTTTGGCAGCATGACACAGCTTGGATGAGGCTGAAGCATGAGGAGATCATATAGTGGCTGAATGACACAGCGTGGATGTGTTGGCAGCATGAGGACACCATATAGTTGCTGAATGGCACAGTGTGGAGGTGTTGGCAACATGAGGACACCATATAGTGGCTGAATGACAAAGCTTGGATGAAGCTGAAGCATGAGGGCACCATATAGTGGCTGAATGACACAGCGTGGAGGTGTTGGAAATTTGAAATTTCCAGACCCAGGCCCAACAGCGGCATCAGTAACCCATATATTGCCTGAATGACACAGCCTGGAGTTGGCTGAGGCACGAGTACACACCAGGGCTTCACAATCCCCGCCAAAAAACACCACAATTTTAGAAATTTTTGGAAAAGATTTTGGATAGCGGGTGCTACCTATGAGAAAATTTGAAATTACCAGGCCCAGGCCCCACAGTGGCATCAGTAACCCATATATTGCTTGAATGACACAGCCTGGAGTTGGCTGATGCACGAGTACACACCAGGGCTTCACAATTCCTCCCAAAAAACACCACAATTTTAGAAATTTTTGAAAAAGATTTTGGATAGCGGGTGCTACCTATGAGAAAATCTGAAATTACCAGACCCAGGCCCAGCCGCGCCATCATTTTTTTATTTGAAAATTAAAACAAACTTTGAGTGTCCCGCACCCCATCGTGTGGGTACGAAGGACCAAATCCAACAAGCCCCCACAGCAACATCAGTAAAGCATATATTGCCTGAATAACACAGCCTGGAGTTGGCTGATTCACGAGTACACAGCAGGGCTTCCCAATCCCCCCCCCCAAAACACCACAATTTTAGAATTTTTAAAAAAAGATTTTGGATAGCGGGTGCTACCTATGAGAAAATTTTTAATTACCAGACCCAGGCCCCGCCGCGGCATCAGTAACCCATATATTGCCTGAATGACACAGCCTGGAGTTGGCTGTTGCACGAGTTCACACCAGGGCTTCACAATCCCCCCCAAAAAACACCACAATTTTAGAAATTTTTGAAAAAGATTTTGGATAGCGGGTGCTACCCATGAGAAAATTTGAAATTCCCAGATCCAGGCCCAGCAGCGCCATCATTTTTTGATTTGAAATTTAAAACAACCTTTGCGTGTCCCGGACCCCAGCGTGTGGGTACGAAGGACCAAATCCAACAAGCCCCCACAGGGCTTATGTGGCCGTGAGATTTAGGCGCAACGTTTCCATTGCCCTGACCGGCCATTGTTTCCAAGACTTCTCGCCAAGGCGAACCATGTAAAGAACAGCTTGACACCGCCGTGCCCTACACACATGGTACGATGAAGGGCCACCGAAATTTGGACGTGCAGTGGAAGCCGAGGACACGGTGAAGGATGAGGAGGCAGCGTCGCACACTGTAACAGGACCAACTACCTGGGAGCGAGAGCGTGGAGGAGGAAGCGGTGTGACACCTGTCCAAGATGCTGTTGTGGCTGTGCAGCAACCACATATACCCAGTGGGCCGTAAAAGACAAGTATTGTCCCTGCCCGTAGTTACAGCTCCACACTTCGGTGCTGCCGTGAACTTTTGAACACACCGACAGGCTCAAGGACTGGCCTACCTTCTCTTGTACAAACTTATGCAGGGCTGGTACTGCCTTCTTTGCAAAGAAATGACGGCTTGGGACTCTCCACCTCGGCTCGGCAAAAGCCATCAATTCTCTGAAAGGTGCAGAGTCCACCACTTGAAAAGGGAGGGACTGCAACACCAGCAACTTGGACAGGAGCACATTCAACTTCTGCGCCGTTGGATAAGTGGGCGCATACTGTTGTCTCTTGGACATGGCTTCACCGATGGATTGTTGGTGTAATGGCTGACTAAAAGCGGGAGAAGCAGGAGCGACAGAAGGAGGGTTTGACACACAGCTCCCTTCGGCTGAGGTGGTGGAGCCTTGGCTGGATGAAGGCGGGAGCAGATGGCCACTGGGTGATGCAGCAGGCTGGACCACTACATCGGAGCCATGGTTCTCCCAGGCCGCTTTATGGTGGCGAAGCATGTGTTGATGCAGGGCCGTGGTGCCGACATTGGGACCCTGGCCATGCTTCACCTTCTGCCGACAGATCTTGCATGTGGCTATGTGAACCTCCTCCGGATGCCTTATGAAAAACTTCCACACCGCCGAGTAGCTGATTTTCCCACCCGCAGTCCGCACTAATTGACTGCTACTGGCGCCGTCTCCAGGAACCCCTGTTCCACTACCTCCCAGAAATGTAGGCTGCCGCGAAGCAGGTGGTCTCCCCTGGGCACGTTTGGCTCCTGAATTTCCACTACTGCCACCATGCTGACTGCCAACCGTGCTACCGCCTTGCTGCCTCAAGGGCAACCTGCAACTCTCTTCTCCTGATGAAGCCCCTTCTGCACCCGGCTCCCAATTGTGATCGGTTTCATCATCATCCACAGGTGTGTGCACGTCACTGATGTCCTCCTCAGGTTCCCCAACAGTGTCTGTTTCAGGACCCTGAACCCTTGCAACACCGCCTCCCACGTCACTCTCCGCATCACTACTTGGCCTAGCGGAGCAAGCAGCGCATGTCTCCTCCCCTTCTTGGCTGTCCAGTAGCTGCTGACTGTCCTCTTAATAAATAAATTACCAAGTCTGTTTTGACTCATTTATTTGATTTAATCTTCTTTATCTACTTTTAGGAAAATTTTATGTTGTTTCGAGTTAAATTTATGTAGAAATATTGAGAATTCTAAAGGGTTCACAAACATTTAGGCATCACTGTAGATATAGATGAGGAAAGACCAAAATGTAAAATTGTCAGAACTTTGAATTACCCCGATGGAGATTTTGGGAGAATCCACTACATTGATCCCTATATTCATTAGCTTGTTGGTGACAAATCTATGACCAACATTCTGCTATAGTGAGAGTTCAACGCACATACTATCCATATAGCAGGTATTAGCATTTAGGAGCTAAAATCCCTCTATGGTAGAAAGAGATGATGATGAGACTTATGAATTAAAAGTTTATAAACCCCTTAACAGCTCATAGTCAACAGATCATAACCCAAATCCATTATTCAGTGATTTCTGATGTTCTCAATCTGAAGAACCATGTGTTGGATTAAAATCCACTGAACTCCTGCACAGTATAGGCACTTATGTAAGGATTTGTTAATCTCCTCCATGCTCTTGTTATTTTGACGTACAACATGAATGGGGATGACCTGATCTCGTGCCTGGAGACAGACATATTGTACATGTGCATTCATGTCTTGCCAGGTTCTGACACTGTCTGGTGCAGGGAAGGAGATAGTTGAATGAGTGATGGAGCTGCTGATCATCTCAACAACTATGACTCTGCTGCAGGCTATTACATTCATTCAGATAGCCAAGGTAAATTCCGGGCATGCTTAGCGGGTGCGGGTCCCTGGGCAATAGGGACTGATGCCTATCCATGCCTATCATCTGTTCATATCCTCGGCGCTGGCTGTATGCCACTCTAGGTTTGTACCGCTATTGCATTACAGTATTTCTCACTTACTAAAATGGCTTAACTGACAAAACAACATAAAATGCGATGCCTGTTTGTTTTGCATGTGTTATGAACACTTCATTAACGGAATTGTAGATGTGATAGAGAAACATCACACACAACATAAGGGATCTATGTCTTAAAGTCTTAAGAGAAAGTGCTTAAGACCCAATGAGATGTTGTAAAAAAAAAGATCTCTGTTAACCTTTGCAATACTTGGGATTATGGTTTTGAAAATTGCGCATCTCCAATTGTACCAAGGTCATGAGAAAAAGTGCAGCCGGACAAGACAGTGGAAATGTGTAAAGTCATATCTTATTGTCTTTTCTACTTGAAAGGGCTGCAAGAGACCTAACCTTAAAGACAGGACTGTTTATAACAACAGTTATTGTTGTGCATAAAGTTTGTAAACTATTTCAAACTGTTAATTTTTTTGTTATTTGTTGTGGTTTTTCCTGGGATCCTATGAATTACAAACATGGTGGGTCACCTTAGTGGTGGAACTGATAGTTTCTAGTGGCTATTTTGGTGACACTTTTGCAGAGGATTGGTCATTGCCTGGGAGTCCTGTCCAAGGTTAACATTGAGCACTGAGTCAAAAAAGAGGCATATAGGGGGAGATTTATCAAGGGATTTAGAGCTCAAAAGTCGCACAAAAAGTCGCATTAGCACCTAAGAAAATTTTTGTGTGACTTTTTGGCTGTAAGCAAAAAGATACAAAAGAGCATACGAAAGTAAATTTTATCAAGGGATTTATCAAGTGCGAAAGTCGCACAAAAAGTCTCAACCCCTCCAAGACACTGTGAATGAAAGTCAGCCCGGAGCTGGCTTACAAAACCGCTTTGGAGAGCAAATTTTTATATTTCCCGCTGGCAGACGGCTCCAGAGGGAAATATGATATTACAACTGTACAAAGGAGCCCGGGCTGGTATCACTCTGCAGCCGGGGCTTTGTCTGATTCTATCCCCCTTACTCTATCTAACTTAATGACGTGGACAGGGACACTGCTTTACATCTCCCAACCTCCCGCACAGCACATCTCCCATCTGTCTGTTACCAGTTGCAAGACTACAACTCCTAGTATGCCCTTACAGTGAGGGCATGCTTGGAGTTGTAGTCATGTAGCAGGTAGCGGGCGGGAGATGTGCGGCGCGGGTGGGTGGGAGACAAGGGGGGGGGATGTAAAGCAGTGTTCCCGTCATTATGTTAGATAGAGTAGCAGGGATAGAATCAGATGGAGTCCGGGCTCCTTTTAACATACCTTGGCACCGCAAAGTTTTTGGTCTCCCTAATGTAATTTCACATTTCCCGCTGGGTCCCGTGATTGGCCGGGACTGAGCAGCCAATCACGGGAAATTTGATCTTACAGCAGGGACTAAAACTTTGCGGCTCCGTTATATGTTAAAAGGAGCCCGGGCTGGCATCACTCTGCAGCCGCCCGGGACTCCTGCAGATGGGCTGGGAGATGTGCAGGAGCCGTCCCTGCCATCCCTAAATGCTGTGATACACGACGAAAGATGGTAGGGACGGCTCCTGCCCATCTCCCGGCCAGACTACGGGAGTAGCAAGCCGCCTGCAGTTTTATGTCAGCCCGGGCTCCCTTTGCTACAGCACCGCAGCGTTTAATGTCATTTCAAATTTCCCGCTGAGGGAAATATGAAATTACAGTGATTTTCTGATCACAGCCGGCCAGGGAGCGCATTACCGCCCGCTTCCCTGGCTTGCATGACTACAACTCCCAGCATGTCCCTACAGTAAGGGCATGCTGGGAGTTGTAGTCATGCAGCGGGGGTAGGTGACAAGTTTGTCACTCGCCCGCACATCTCCCGCACCACATCAATACAAATCCCAGCATGTCCTTACTGTAAGGGCATGCTGGGAGTTGTGGTCGTGCAGCACGGGAGATGGGCGGGTGACAATAAATGTATTAACCTATGTTTTTTTTCTAATTTCAGATCAGTGTATCCTGTGGACGACTTTGGATTTGGTGGACTGCGTTGATGCCCAGCGTTTTTTTTTTCCTTTCTGTTTATTGTTAATTAAATGGTTAACGAGGGCCTGTGTTTTTTTGGATGACTTTTTTTTAAACGTGTTATGTGTTTTTTTTTAATTTACTTTACAGGCTTAGTAGTGGAAGCCGTCTTATAGACTGAGTCCATTACTAAGCCTGGGCTTTTTAAATATTTAATTATTTATGCAAAAAAAAAAAAAAAAGCATAAGGTTCCCTCTATTTTTATTCTCAGCCAAAGCTGAAACAAGCCGGCATTTCTGCTACTGCAGGACGCTGCGCTCCCGGAGTGTAACCAGGAGAAGATCAGCTTAATCGTACAGCACTTCAGGGCCTGAGTACACAGCAGAAATCCTGAAAGCGCTGGCTAGATCTTGTAATGTATTTGGAGCCCAACACATATGTAGCAAACTATATATAAATAAATATTCTGTTTGGCTGCAAAGCAGATGTTGTATGGGCATGCGATACCCCCTTTAAAATTTTCCTGAAGAAGGCGCTATACCAATAGGGGCGCCAGAAACGCATTGGGAATAGAGAGGATTCAATAGGGGCTTTATTCTCCTGAGAAACCTAGGAGATGACTTGTGTTATTAACAGTGTCTTTCTATAAAAAAGTGTCGCATTGGTGGCACTGTACCCAGCTGATCAAACTACTCATCACTATCATGTGATTTTACATTTTATCAGGACATTAATAAATGTTAAGTTTTATTTAGCACCTCCCTTACCACCATTTTTTTCTCACATAGTGTTATACCTTTGTTTATATTGCGGGGAGTACCACCTAGTGGGCCGGTACCAGGCATCATCACCAATTGGTACACAATATTATTTTCAGCCAAATAACGACCAAGCAATAACAGCCTGACGTTAACAGGGTGGGTGAGGACCATTGTTACTGGCCCTCCCCAGCCTAAATAATGCCAGCCTGTTACTGCACAGGCTCACGATTGCCATTTTTGATGCTCCGGGCCTCTTTGTACCAGCTCCTCCCGGCACCCCTGTGGCGGTGGGTACCGGAGTAATAATTGGGGGATTAGCGCTAGCTGTTTTTGTTGCTATCGCTAAGCCCGGCTTAGTCATGGACTCCCTCTAAAAAACACAACACGTTTAAAAAAATGTGATTCCAAAAAAAAGCCCTCCTTAACCTTTTTATTAACATGAAACAAACATTTTTTGTACATTTAAGGGAAAGAAAGTGGAAAAAATGCAATGAACACACACACACACACACACACATATATATATATATATATATATATATATATATATATATCACATTTTTTTCAAAGCTGCAAATTGGTGTTCTGAAGTGATTTATTGTTTTTTGCTTATATGAGCCAAATTTATCAACCCCCTGTGATAGTGTGATAAATGTGTCATACATAAGCAAAAAAAATAATGCCTACAGAACTCCCTTACCAAAGTAACGATGATAAATGTCCCCGATAGAGTCTGACACTGGGAGCCAAGGAGTTTAAGAAGAAATTACAGCACTACTTTAGTAAAGCTGCAAAGACAGTACAATATCTCCTGCTCTTTGCAACCTGATAGTGACTGAAGACAGTGTCAGAGGCTATAGTGAGACTTAGGCCCCTCTAGGAGTGAGTGTCTAAGCCAAGCTATCTGCTGAGAGATTTCCCGCTGGCTAATATCCTAGCTCAAAAAACAGGAGAAACAATTGTGAGAGGGGTTCTCTTTCCTTAGATAGGTTTCAGAATAAAAATACTGCAGGTCACATGTGCCAACTGTGGTGAGTACCCCAACCACAAAGTATATACTCTGTACTGCTTGCTGCTGAGTCTAGTCCTGGCCCAGAATCCACATTGCCTCTATTGTCTAACCGGGTGAGATGCATTGCTGGAGGCAGCTACTTTAGAGACAGACCACACCAAAGCCATTCACTCTCTTTGTGATTCCTTAAGCCACCATGTTAAAGGGGTTATCCAGGAAAAAAAAAACTTTTTTTTTATGTATCAACTGGCTCCAGAAAGTTAAAAAGATTTGTAAATTACTTCTATTAAAAAATCTTTATCCTTTCAGTACTTATGAGCTGCTGAAGTTGAGTTGTTCTTTTCTGTCTAAGTGCTCTCTGATGACACCTGTCTGGGGAACTGTCCAGAGTAGAAGCAAATCCCCATAGCAAACCTCTTCTACTCTGTGCAGTTCCTGAGACAAGCAGAGATGTCAGCAGAGAGCACTGTCAAGCAAGCAGAGACGTCAGCAGCTGATAATTATTAAAAGGATTAAGATTTTTTAATAGAAGTAATTTACAAATCTGTTTAACTTTCTGGAGCCAGTTGATATATATAAAAAAAAAAGTTTTTTCCTGGAATACCCCTTTAACTAAGGATAAGGTGTTGTACTGTGAAAATCCTTGAAGAAACTGTTTCATGTTTTTTTTTTACCCCATCACGTCAGCCTTATATATGTGACAACAGCTGTCATGAATATAAAGGTAGGCAACATGACAAGAGTGCTGCAGGTGTCACTAGTGGCAATGTGTTGCCCAGCTCCTGCAACAGTGCTCCAATACAATCAGTAAACCCTTCAGATGCTGTGGTCAGTGCTGACAGTGACATCTAAGGCTTCTTTCACACTACAAAATTCTCAGTTTTTAAACATCCGTATGAAGTTCCGTCTGAAAACCAGCTGAAAACGGCAGTAACAAAATCCTATACGTCCGTTCGAAAATCTCATTATAGTCTATGGGATTTTCTAATAGCCGTTTGAATCCGTTATAATCCGTTATTGATAACGGACATTACAGTGGTCCCTCAACATACGATGGTAATCCATTCTAAATGAACCATTGTTTGTTGAAACCATCGTATGTTGAGGGAACCATGTAATGTAAAGAATAGGAAGTTGTACTCACCTGTCCCTGCCGCTCCGGACCGTCACCGCTCGTCACCACTGCCCTGGATGTTGCGTTCCGTCGATGTCGCCGCGTCCCTGTGATGTCCCCGCCGCTCCGGAATATCTCTGCTGCACGGGATCGTCGCTCTCACATCACCGTCATCACGTCACTACGCACGCCGCTCCTATTGCATGACAGGATGGCGTGCGCGGCGACGTGATGACGACGATGGAGAGCGCCGGCGATGGAGGGGATCCTGAAGAGGATGCACCGGAGCCCCGAGGATAGGTAGGAGACCATCACTGGAGCACCGGCACCGTAAACGGCTATCTGGTGGCAGCTGAAGTAGTCTGTGCTGCCGGATAGCCGTTTATGCGATGGCCCCGACATACAAAAACATTGTATGTTGATGTTGCCTTCAAAATGCGATGGCCTCTGAGAAATCATCACATGTTGAAATTATCGTATGTCGGGGCCATCATAGGTCGGGGGTCACTGTATTTTGTGACGGAAGAAAGTAATGGGAGAAATAGTTCATGAACTATTTCTCCCGTTACTCTCTTCTGTCACAAAATAACGCCCGTTATCAATAACGGACTATAACAGGTTCAAACGGCTATTAGAAAATTCCATAGACTATAATGGGATTTTCTAATGGACGTATAGGATTTTGTTGCTGCCGTTTTGAGCTGCTTTTCAGACGGAACTTCATACGGATGTTTAAAAACTGAGAATTTTGTAGTGTGAAAGGGGCCTTACAGAATGAGAGAGAAAGGGAAGGCTCCCTCTGTCTTCTATCTGCACCTAGCGATGCCATTGCAGGGTACTGATGGCAGCCATGTCAATCGGAGGCCTCAGAACAGCCTCCTAGCTACAGAAACCTGCAGTGTATTATACCTGTGATTAGAAGATAGCACTGTCTAGCCCCATAGAGGGACAATATTTATAAAATTTAAATAATGCAAAAATCTAATAAAGAAATGTAAAAACACAATAAGAACATATTAAAAACAAAAATCCGCTTTCCCCATTATAAATAAAATGACCACATTATTTACCTGCACAGTGAATGGTAAACTCACCAGCATGATTGCTTTTCGATAATCCAGTCTCTGCAAAAATCAAATTAAACATGATTATAATGTGACATACCCCAAAATATACCACAAAAGATTCATCCCACAAAAAACAAAATAAAAAATATATATAGTTTAAATATAACAAATAGTGATGAGCGCCATGGGCCATATTCGAATTTGTGATATTTCGCAAATATATGGAGGAATATTCATCCTATGTTCGCAAATTTCGCATATTCGTTCACTTTTTTCCATGCGGAATTCGTAATTAAATTTGCATATTCTTTCAACTAACTACTTTCCTATTGGTTGCTTGGCATGTTGCTAACCTCTGACAACTGTATTTGCACCCGTCTCATTGGCCCACAAGCTAACAGAAGGGAGGGATCAGTGTTCTCTGGATGTGCCGATATTCGCAAATTTTCACATATACGAAATATTGGTCATAACAAATACATATCGCTATATTCTAAATATTCGTGAAATCGCGAAGTGCCGATATTCACGGTGAAAATTCGCAATTCGAATTTTCGCGCACAACACTAATAACAAACCATTAAAAAGGTACACCTCATGGTGTAAGCCCTGTAAAAACAAATGTAAAAAAAACTTGCCAAATTATGGTTTTTGTTAATTCTTTGTCCCTAAAATTTAAATATAAAGTGATAACAATGTCACATGTACCCGAAAGTGCTACCATAAAAAATCCCGTAAATTTATCCTGATAAAAATCCTGTTGACGGATTATAAGATTAGATGAATGGTGCATGGTGATCCATTCTTTGCTGCAAGTGAATTTGGACATCTAATACCACACCTAGGACATTGAACAGTGTCTAGGAGCTTGCGCAGCATTAGGCTATGATGTTATAGATTTTCTATTAACCTCACACCACCACTCTCAATGGAGGCTGGAAAGAAAGGTTTATCCTCTTTAGTGAGGAGTGTTACTTTTGTCTTAAATATAGTCATAGTCGGAGATTTGTCCGGAGACCACGTGGGAACACCATGAAGAAGCCTTCAGGAGAGAATGTCTGTAAGGTTTCTCTCCCAAGATTATGATGTGTGATAGTATTATCTACAGTAGCCAGGCTCTTCTACTCTTCATTTCAGTTTCAACTCGGTGTTACATTCATTTGGTTGTGGAGCCATTTTTTACCACAACAATGCCAGGATGCCTGCAATCAGTGTATCAGAACGTTCCTCAGACAACCATTAATAACCCTATTGATAGCATGCCAAGGCATGTGAGTGTATTTCTGCGCATGGTGCTCATACTTGACCCTGTGATTTCCATAATTCCACAACTTTTCTTTCTTGGTATTGCAATTTCAAGGAAGTATAATATCACAACTAGTAACACAATAAAAGTTAGAAAGGATGCAGATTAAACTCGATCAATATTTCTATTTATCCATCTATCCAAAGAAACATAGAATGTGTCCCCAGATAAGAAGCATTCAGCCCATCTAGTCTGCCCAATATTTTGAATACTATAGATAGTCCTTTGCCCTGTGTTATATGAAGGATAGCCTTATGCCTATCTCTATCTTATATTAATGTGTGTGTGCAAAAAGGGGCAAACTGTCTCGGCACTAAAGAGGTAACGTGTGGGTATAACTGGATACAGCAGGCTGAGCCTAATAATCAATGAGGAGGCACTTCCGTATAGAAACCAAAACTGTACAAGCAGGTATGTAGAATAAACATAGCACTCACCTGGTGACTGGTGCAAACATGAATGCTTTATTTCACAATGTGGTACAGGACATCAAGACATCAGGACAGTGAGGACAAAAAAGACCCTGGGCTAACAGCATGCGGCACCGATCGTTGTGCCATGTGCTGTTAAGTGTTAACCCTTCAGACGCGGCGATCAAAGTTGACCACCGCTTCTGAAAACTAAAGTTAACGGTTCCCGGCAGCTCAGTCGGGCTGATCGGGACATCGTGATAAAATCGCGATGTTCCGATCAGCTGGGACACAGACGGAGGTCTCCTTACCTCTCTCCGTGGCGTCCGATCGTCGATTGATTGCTCCAAACCTGAGCTACAGGCTTGAGCAAACGAGCCCCTATCTGACTGATCCGTGCAAAGCTATGGCTTTGCAGGGATCAGCATAGGTGATCAGTGTGTGCAGTGTTATAGGTCCCTATGGGAACTATAACACTGCAAATAAAAAAGTGAAAAAAAAAGTTAACAAAGGTCATTTAACCCTTTCGCTAATAAAAGTTTGAATTACCCCCCTTTTCCCATAAAAAAACAAAACTGTGTAAATAAAAATAAACATATGTGATATCGCTGCGTGCGAAAATGTCCGAACTATAAAAATATATCGTTAATTAAATTGCACGGTTAATGGCGTATGCGCAAAAAAATTCCAAAGTCCAAAATAGTGTATTTTCGGTCACTGTCATGTCACTATCATGAAAAAATGAATAAAAAGCGATCAAAAAGTCCGATCAATACAAAAATGGTACCGATAAAAACTTCAGAACACGACGCAAAAAAATAGTCCTCATACCGGCCCGTACGCGGAAAAATAAAAAGATATAGGGGTTAGAAGATGAAAATTTTTAACATATAAATTTTCCTGCATGTAGTTATGATTTTTTTCCGAAGTACGACAATATCCAACCTATATAAGTAGGATATCATTTTAACCGTATGGACCTACAGAATAAAGATAACGTGTTATTTTTACCAAAAAATGCACTGCGTAGAAACGGAAGCCCCCAAAAAATGAAATTTTTTCTTCAATTTTGTCGCACAATGATTTTTTTCCACGTTTCGCCGTAGATTTTGAGGTAAAATGACTAATGACTAAGGTCACTGCAAAGTAGAATTGGTGGCGCAAAAAATAAGCCATCATATGGATTTTTAGGTGCAAAATTGAAAGCGTTATGATTTTTAGAAAGTGATGAGGAAAAAATGAAAATGCTGGGTTCTTAAGGGGTAAAATGGACAATAACGGATGCAAACGGATGTTATCCATTTGTATCAATTATTATTCCTTTAATTAAAAAAAAATTTTTTTTTGTTCTGAGCATACTCAGAAGTAAAAACGATCAAAAAATAGATTGAAAAAACATTAACATTAAAGGCTCATCCGTTTTCCATAGACTTCAATGTTAAATTTACTGTATTCGTTTTTTCGATGGGAGAAAAAATACTGCACGCACAGTCTTTTCTCCCATAAAAAAAACCCGTAAATGAGCGCAGACGGGTGCAAACGGATGTAAAAGGATTGTAAAAAAATCCCATTGACATCAATGGGATTATTTTAAAACCGTTTCTAATCCATTTACAAGCACCAGCAACCATAGGCGTGCGCACAGGGTGTGCCGGGTGTGCCCAGGCACACCCTAATGTCCGCGGAGCAAAAGGGGCTGCTGCCCCGGGCCCTGTAATTCCTGGGGGCCCAAAAGCAGCTCGCCCCTTTTGCCCCATGGGCCCTGATAAAGCCTGGCGGGCTAGGCATCAGGGGCCCGGCCAACATGTTAGTGGGAGGGGGCCCGGGGGGGGGGCGTTTTGCGCCACACGCTACCCTTTTATGTTCGCCGCCGCCGTCACTCATCCCCAGGCAGCCAGTACCGCAATGGCTGTCTGGGAGATGGTCACGTGACGTGACGTGCGACGTCACGGGCGGCATCATAGAGAGGAGCGGAGCAGAGAGAGTCTCCAGCTCCTCTCAGTCCCCACACGGCCGCTTCCAGGATCCAGGCCGCAGCAGGGGACCCACCGCCGGATATGTGAGTATGTATAATGTGTGTGTGGGGGGTATTTATTATATAGTGTGCGTGCGTGCGTGTGTGTGTGTGTGTGTGTGTGGGGGGGGGTATTTATTATATAGTGTGTGTGTGTGTGTGTGTGTGTAGGGGGGTATTTATTATATAGTGTGTGTGTGGGGGGGGGTATTTATTATATAGTGTGTGTGTGTGTGTGGGGGGGTATTTATTATATAGTGTGTGTGTGTGGGGGGGGGTATTTATTATATAGTGTGTGAGGGGGGGTATTTATTATATAGTGTGTGTGTGTGTGTGTGTGAGGGGGGGGGTTTATTATATAGTGTGTGTGTGGGGGGGTGTTTATTATATAGTGTGTGTGTGTGTGGGGGGGGATATTTATTATTATATAGTGTGTGTGTGGGGGGGTATTTATTATATATAGCGTGTGTGTGTGAGGGGGGGTATTTATTATATAGTGTGTGAGGGGGGGGGTATTTATTATATAGTGTGCGTGTGTGTGTGTGTGTGTGTGGGGGGTATTTATTATATAGTGTGTGTGTGTGTGTGTGAGGGGGGGTATTTATTATATAGTGTGTGTGTGTGTGTGGGGGGGGGTATTTATTATATAGTGTGTGTGGGGGGGGATATTTATTATATAGTGTGTGTGTGGGGGGGTATTTATTATATATAGTGTGTGTGTGTGAGGGGGGGGTATTTATTATATAGTGTGTGAGGGGGGGGGTATTTATTATATAGTGTGCGTGTGTGTGTGTGGGGGGGGTATTTATTATATAGAGTGTGTGTGTGTGTGAGGGGGGGTATTTATTATATAGTGTGTGTGTGTGTGGGGGGGGGGGTATTTATTATATAGTGTGTGTGGGGGGGATATTTATTATATAGTGTGTGTGTGGGGGGGTATTTATTATATAGTGTGTGTGTGTGGGGGGGGGGTTTATTATATAGTGTGTGTGTGTGTGTGTGGGGGGGGGGGGTATTTATTATATAATGTGTTTGTGTGTGTGTGTGTGGGGGGGTATTTATTATATAGTGTGTGTGCGTGTGTGTGTGTTGGGGGGTATTTATTATATAGGGTGGGGGTATTTATTATATAATGTGAGGGGGTATTTATTATATAATGTGAGGAGGGATTTATTATATAATGTGAGAAGGGAGGAAATTATGCATGTGAGGGGAGGATAATAGTGATTATTATAATCCTCCCCTCACATATATGTAACATCTCCCCCTCACATGTATAATCTGATAATCCCCTCCTCACATTGATTATCCCTTCACATATAATCTGATTATGATATTATATATGTGAGGGGATAATCAATGTGAGGAGGGGATTATCAGATTATACATGTGAGGGGGAGATGTTACATATATGTGAGGGGAGGATTATAATAATCATTATTATCCTCCACTCACATGTATAATCTGATAATTCCCTCCCCCGTACTTATCCTGTACTGATCCTGAGTTATATACTGTAAATCTTTTTATTATAAAAATCTAAAACTTAACAGACATAATCAATAATACATAACATAAACTCAGCTTACATGCGCCATAAATATGAAACAAAATAAGACAAATTGTCATTATAACAAAAACTAAACTTTTACCAGCCAGTCCAGTTTCAACTAAAACTAATTACGTACACGTATATATAAACTAATGAAATATTATGCGTACCCCAACACCATACATCACACCAAACTCACACCAATTACACAAACAAAAACTCTGCCATGCCCGGCAATAGGAAATAAAAGCCGTCCAAACCTGGACATAATGAAGATATTGACTAACAGGCAGCAGATACATTACAGACAAAACATACATATAAACATACATATAAACATACATATAAACATACATATAAACATACATAGACTTTTTTTTTTCCTTTTCCTCTCTCTCTCTCTCTCTCTCTCTCTCCTCTCTCTCCTCTATCTCTCTCTCTCTCTCTCTCTCTCTCTCTCTCTCTCTCTCTCCTCTCTCTCTCTCTCCTCTCTCTCTCTCTCCTCTCTCTCTCTCTCTCTCTCTCTCTCTCTCTCTCTCTCTCTCTCTCTCTCTCTCTCTCTCTCTCTCTCCCTCTCTCCCTCTCTCCGATCCCACACTCACTCACACCCATCCTCACCACCATCATTAGCGGATATCACACTCATACCCATCCTCTCCTAATATATATAAAAAAAATAAATAAATAAATAAAAAAAAATTCAAAACAAATAGATCCGGCTGCCTTAACTAAAACAAAAGGTAACTAAACATTAATAAGCATACATATACGGTAATACAGAAATACAGGTAAATGAATAACAATAACAACTCTTTCACTATCTAATCCCAAAGCCCCTCCAGCCCCTCTTGCCATGAGATGGTATAAATGTCCAGTCCAGTCCATAATCCACACCAGGAGCCGGGCATCATGGAGTCCAATATTGTTCATCAATGGCTCCACCCAGCTCACCTCTTACCCCCCATTCCCCCACCCAACCTATTCTATAGCCCCCTATATACATATATACAATAAAGTAAAAGCAAGGCCTATTCAGCCATGCCACCAAAAGGTTTGCCACACAACATAATTACTTAAACACATACTATACACTTATTAACATAAACATAACTATAGACATAACATAACTATACATATAACTACATTACTATATACATAACATAACAATTGTAAGGCCCAAGTTCAGTTACCTGCAAGCCCTTCATACACTCATTTCTCTAAAACAAAACAAAAAGCTAAAGGTGACATGCGCCAGCCCTCCACCGGGATCAGAGTATGGCAGACCAGATACCAAATAATTTTTAAACCTATCCCTCACCTACTTTCCCTAGACTCACACTATCGCTGCCCCTAAAGTTTAAGCTGTCCCTACACACTGACCTTACACTGACCCTACCACTCTATCCCTAACCAGAATTAAGGTGCCTCCCCCAAAGGGTTCAGCATCTAGGGCACATCAAATGAAAACCCTCTCCATAGGAGAGAAGCCCTACTTGTACCCAATCTGCCATACTCTAAAGACCTGATCTTCCCGAGGTCACCAGTGATATTCCTACAGACCTCCACCTCAGAGAGGACTTTTCGCTGTGTAGATACTAAACACCGTGCATTCCACGTGTGGTACCTAACCACTAAGCTAACTAAAAATAATGTGCACCGATCTCGGCCACCCAGGATCTTGAATGCTCCATAAGCCCACTCCGGATAGGCAAGGCCGGCAAGTTGACTCCAGCCGATGGAAGCGCCCACCCGGTTGTAGACCCCTATATTAAAGGGACAATGAAGCAGGAAGTGGTCCATGCTTTCCAGCGTGTTCCCGCACTCTTCTCGGGGACAGTCCCGGTCATCAGAGCTCCTACACTTCAGGTTGTCCCTTACACATAGCTTCCCCTGAAAGCAGCGCCAGGCCAAGTCCCAAAACTTCTGGGGGATCCGTTTCGAGTTCAAAAGACTTAAACCAACCCTCAGATCCCGACCTGGGCAGTCCCTGAGCGCCAGAGGCTTCTGGAAGTGGGTCAACAGAACCCGTTTGTCAAGGGAACGCCTTGACTGGGTCCTGATCTCCCACACTCCCAGACCCCACCGACGTAACGCCTTCAGAGTCGGGGTAGCGTAAGCCGGAAGATATCCATGTGGTGTACGGAGGTCCTTCACTTGCCCTCCTGTCTCCCATTCCTGGAAGAAAGGCCGAAACCACTCCCTGCAGGAGAATACCCACGGAGGAGCCCTCTCTTTCCAGAGGTTTGCGATGTTGGCTTTCAAGAAGGTGTTCGTTAAGAACACCACAGGGTTTACCATAGATAAACCCCCTAGTCTCCTCGTGCGGTACGTAACCTCCCTCTTGACTAGGTTCAACCTGTTCCCCCATAACAGTTGGAAAAACAGGCTGTAGATCCTAGTGTAGTAAGCCTCTGGCAAGATACATACGCTGCCCAGATAGATAAACAAGGGGAGCAGGTACGATTTGATCAGGTGTACCCTTTCCCTGAGGGTCATAGACCAACCCTTCCACTGGTCCACCTTCTGAGTGGCATCCTGGAGCTTACCGTCCCAGTTTTTGGTGGGATAATCATCCTGGCCGAATGTGATGCCCAAAACTTTTGCTGACTCTTGGAGCCCTGGAAGGGTGTCCGGGAGATCAAACGTGGGATCTCCCCCTCCCAGCCAGAGACTTTCACACTTATCCCGATTGATCTTGGACCCGGATGCCTCCGAGTAACGATCCACCTCCGACATCACCACCTCGACCTCCACCCTCGAGGAGACGAAAATGGTGACATCATCAGCGTATGCCACCACTCTCTGGGCGACATCCAGCTCCGCCAGACTCATCCCGACTCCCGCTAACGGCCCACAATCTACCCTCCGGACGAAGGGATCGATTGCGAACACGTATAACAGCGGGCTCAAAGGACAACCCTGACGGACTCCGGACCCCACTTCAAAAGAGCGGCCAGACCAACCGTTCACCAGTGGGAAACTCTCTGCCCTTGCATATATGGTGACAAGCCAATTCACAAAAGTACTCGGTAAGCCATATCTCAGGAGGACGGACCAGAGGTACTCGTGGTTCACCCGATCAAATGCTTTGGCCTGATCCAGGGACAACAAGTACCCCTTCCAGAGACCCGCACTACTCCGCTCCACTGCCTCCCTGACACTGAGGACAGCACTTAAATTGCTTCGGCCCGGAACAGAGCAGTGCTGGGCCCCCGAAAGGAGCCGGGGTGCAAACTTCACCAACCGATTAAACAGTATCTTGGCCAGAAGCTTCCTGTCCGTATTGAGAAGAGCTATGGGTCTCCAATTCTCAATCCGGCTAGGATCTTTACCCTTTGAGAGAAGAATCAGGGCCGACCTCCTCATTGACTTTGGCAGAGTGCCCGAGGAGAGACACTCATTAAATACCTCAGTCAAGAGGGGAGCTAAAGACTCCTTAAAGGTCCTGTACCACTCGGATGTTAAGCCATCCGGACCTGGAGACTTCTTAGGGGCAAGCCCCTCGATCGCCAGTCTCACTTCCTCTTCCCTGATTTCTTCTGCCAAAACATCAAGAGAGGGGTCTACCCCTGGCTCAGGAATGGTTTCAGCCAGGAAAGCCGACATCTTGTCCCGATCTAGATCCTTCCTCCCCAAGAGGTGTGAGTAGAAGGATCTGACAACCTCCAGGATCCCTGATCTGGACCGATTCAGAGATCCCGTACTATCGATCAGTCCTGAAATGACTTTACTACTCACTGACATCTTACAGTTTCTGTAAGGGTCGGGCGAGCGGTACTTCCCGAAATCCCTCTCAAAAACCAAAGATGCGTGCCTATCGTACTGACACCTCATCAGCAAGGATTTCACTCTGGAGATATCCTCTCGGCTACCTCCAGTCGAGACGAGAAGCTCGAGTTTCCTCCTCAGACCCTGATACAGGCGATACCTGTTCAGGGACCTGAGGCTCAAGAGCTGGCGGAAGAACCCCGCAACTCGCTTCTTGAATATCTCCCACCACTCTGACTTACTACTACAAAGGCCCAGTAAAGGTACCTGACTCTGAAGAAAATCCTCAAAGGACTGTCTTATCTCCGCTTCCTCCAGGAGGGACGAATTCAGCTTCCAATAACCTTTACCCATCCGGGGGGTCTCTGAAACATTCAAGGAAAACAAAATCATACAGTGATCGGAGAACTCCACCTCAATCACGGACACTGCGGAAGAGACGGCTTCCTCCTTTAAATAAAACCTGTCTATCCTAGACCTGCAGCTACCTCGATGATAGGTGAAACCCGCGTGGCCTGAGGGGCTCCGGATGTGGGCGTCCTCTAGGCGAGCTTCCCTAACTATGCTATTGAGGGCTGTACTGTCATAAGCCAGCGGACCATTGGAGCCTCTCCTATCTTGGGACCTCGTGACAGTATTGAAGTCCCCTCCAAAGATCACTTGCCGACTTGTAAAAAGGAAGGGCTTGATCCTCATAAAGAGGCTTTTACGGTCCCACTTTGTTTGTGGGGCGTAGATGTTAATGAGCCGGAGCTCTTGCCCCTTCATGAGGACATCTAAGATCAGGCACCTCCCCATTTCCAACTCGATAACCCGTCTGCATTCAACAGGAGCGGTAAAAAGGACCGCCACCCCACTATATGGCTCAGCCGCAAGAGACCAGTGGGAGGGGCCGCGCCTCCACTCTCTCCTGGCTTTTACCAGGGAGGCTAGATCTGACAACCTGGTCTCTTGCAGATACAAAATGTCGGCTTCAACTCGGCTGAGAAAATCAAAGGCTGCAAATCTAGCCATATCAGACTTAATGCTGGCACAGTTAATGGATGCCAGCGTCAATGGGGTGAGTGCCGCCATCCTGAGTGATCGAGTTGGATGGCCTATCCCCTTTACCTCTTACCCTTCTTCTTCCCCCCTTCCCCATCAGAAGAAGACCCCCTTTCCTTCTTTTTAGACCTCTTTAGGGATGCTGACATATCCATCCCACGATCCTCATCTCCTGACCCAGGGGCCACCTGCCCTCCCAAGGAAGTTACCTCAGAAGGAACAGGCTCAGCACCTCCCGGAGGTTCCTCCGCCTCTGAACAAAGACTCTCAGCCTCCCCCTCCAAAGAAAGGGAAGAGTCCTTGCCAAGGGCCCGATACCTATTGGATAGAACGATCAGAGGGGGGTTGGTCAGGCTTTTCCCAGGCACTTGGCCTACAACACCGGAGGAGGAAGATGATGCCCTGAGTACCCTCTGGCCCTGCCTCCTTCTGCCGCACTTTTGTTTTTCCTTTTGCCCTTTCCCATCTTCCTCATCCAAACTTTCATATTGAGAGGAACTTGAGGAAATGGCCCTATTTGCCTCCTCTTTACGAAGTTTCCTTATCTCTTCACCTAACTCGGCGTCCCCAAGAGCCTCAGCTGTCTTCTCTGAGCCAGCGTCGGGAGCAGGATCCCGGACTACACCTTCTACCAGGGAACTTTCAAGATCCCTGCTCCTTCTGCGCCTCTCCTCCCTCCTAAGCTTAGAGGGGCTCTTGTTCTTAACTTTCTTCATTGGCTCTAGTGCCCCTTCTCCTCTGCTGGTCCCCACCCCAGATGAGGCAACCTCACTGCTCTCCCCATCCCGGGTGGTCACAGCATTGGAGAATGAGCGTGGACACCGTCTAAATGGGTGACCAAGGTCACCACACAGGTTACAGCGAATCTGGCCACAGGTTGCAGCCAGATGACCCTCCGCACCGCACAATGCGCACATCTGCTTAGTGCAGTTTGCGCTAAAGTGTGTGGGATCACCACACTTGTGGCACAGCTTCGGCTGTCCCTGGTAAAAGACTTGGATCCTATCGCGGCCGAGAAAGGCGGCTGATGGAATGTGTGCGACAGTGTTACCTGAACGGCGGAGGCGGACGGAAAACGTCCAGGCTCCAGACCAAATGCCATGTTCATCCAGATTTTTCTTGGGGACGTCCATCACCTCCCCATACCTGCTCAGCCAGGTCATTATGTCATAGCAAGAAAGAGACTCGTTACGTGTCAGAACGGTCACTTTCTTGACAAAACTCTGGCGGGATACCGCCTTCACAGCGAAATCCTGCCAGACAGGCTCGTCCTTCACCAGTGCGTGATTAGACCAAAAGAGCTCAAGCCCTTCTGGCTTCACAAAACTGATGTCGAACTCAGAGGTACCGAAGGGGTGGATCAGAGCAAAGATGTCATTAGCCCTGAATCCCATCTGGAAAAGAAGCTCCACAACTTTTGCCCTAGAAGGGCATGCATCACCGCCTCTCCATACCAGACGGGCCACATTCCTCCGGCCACGCTCCTGCCCGCTTGTTGGAAGGGACCAGACCACCTCCCCATTATGCTCTCGGAATGCCCCAAGTCCATGTCTTTCTATCCAAAAAGACAAGTCGACCTCCCGGTCCTCTACCTGGAGCGTTCTATCCCCTCTCCTTAAAGCCTCCAGGAGGCGCTGTTGCAAGTTACCTTCCCCTGGATTAAGAGATGAGGATCCCCTGGGACCCCCAGCAGCGACATTAGCATAACTCCTTATTGGAGCAGTCGCTACCGGGGGGGCAGCCGGACCGACACCACTCCCCCCAGAAACAACAGTAGAGGCAGTAACATTATACATAACACTTGTGCCTGTCTCCTCCTGCCTAGCTGCACTGGACTGGCCGGGATATAATCTTGCTGGCTTTATGATGCCGGGATTTACACTTGCATCATTGGCTTCATTGGGCACACTCAACCTTGCAGCAGTCTTCCCTTTAGAAATATCGGAAGAAGCTGCTTTGTCGCATACTTTGCCCTCGGCCTCCGCCAATACCTCGGCTTCAATTTCTTTAACTGCTACTAACATTGCATGGGTTGTATCATGTCCATGTTCCTGTGGTACCAGTCCTCCACCGCCAGCTCCACCCACAGCAGCCCCACCACAGCGCCACAACTCAAAAGAGCCAGACACCGCTGACTGGGCCGCCGAGAATGGCGCTCCGGTTCCAGACACCTGGACACTCCCCCCTTTGCCTGCAGAGGAGTGCCCTGCAGTGCCAGACCTGTTCTGGGAGCTGCCCTCTCCCTTGTCTTTATAATTGCCCGGCCGCCCGAGCTCCATACCAACCTCTGCCACCTGGACACTCCCCCCCTCACCTGCAGAGGAGTGCCCCGCAACGCCAATATCCCCTAACTGGGGACATGCTACCTTGTCCGCAACACTGTCCGGCCCCTTGGCCGTATCTTTGCAGGTGCTGGCCCCGCTACTATGACAAGCGAGGTCAGCGCTTTCCCCCATCTTTACTTTATTATCCCAGGTGTTCTGGCCCCCCTCCACATTTGCAGAAGGGGGGACAGGCAGATTACCAGGGTCTGCACCCTGAACTGACTTTGCAGCCGGCCCAGGGTGCACAAAAGGAACATAAATCAAGCTTACTTGCTCAGATGTTTTTTTCTGCCTTTTCTTCTTCTTTTTTATTATTTGTTCCTCTCCAAGGTCGTCGCCAAAACTAAAATTATCCAAATGCATGGGGGACTCCATCTTTACAATTTGTGCCAGCAGGGCGCCACCACAACCCTCCTCCTCCTCGCCAGCACTCTCGCCCGATGAAGGTGGTAATGCCACTTGTCCTGCAGGTAGACTTGCTTGGGACATGTTCACACCCTGCATTGGCTGCGGCTTGGCTTCCACAGCTTCCCCACTTGCCAGCACCTTAGCCTCTTCAGCCTCCATTTCTTGGACCTCATCCTCACTACTGCTCTCATCTGCTGAACAATCACCCCCAATCTCCTCTTCTTTGACTGGGGATTTCATCCTGGAGGAGCGATCCTCATTAAGAAGTTTCTCCCTAAATAAATCGCTCCCCTCCAGGACAGCCATTCTCCTCAGCTCAGTCTCCTCCAGCTCCAGCCTCAAGGACTTAACCCTTGCAGAGTACTCTGGTTTCTTCCGCTTGGTAGTTGTGCTCACCTGATACTTTGCAAACTTTAGCTCCTCTCTCAGCTCCCTCAGCTTCTTCCCAAGGAGTTCGTACTCACCAATCTTGGCAGCAAGTCTGGAGCTGTATGTCGCCATAGACTCCTTGGGTTTTCTCTGGCCCCACTGCTCCACAACCTGGCTCTTGGAGGAGCTCTTCTGTGCTGCAGAGACCTTCTTTAAACTTGTCTTGCTTGCAGGCTTTTCTTCCTGGCTGAGAGCCTTGCGGCTTCCAACCATTGCTGGAGGGACAGAATCCACATCGCTGCGGACCCTGCCAGATCTTCTAACCCCTCCAGCCGGGGCACTGGCTGGTAGCTTTCCCTCTACACCCCTCGCCAGCCTGGACCGAGGAGTGGAGGTCAGGGGATTCATGCTGATGGCTCCCCCAGGAATCTGCCACCTTCCTGGGAAAGCAGGTGGAAAAATCAGCCTCTCTCCTCTGGAAGTCTGGAGTCTCAGGAGCTCAGCAACAGACACACCTAGCAACCACACCCTCCAGAGCTGTACTCACTATTCTGCTGGTGAGGTCACTGTGTACATACATTACATTACTTATCCTGTACTGATCCTGAGTTATATCCTGTATTATACTCCAGAGCTGTACTCACTATTCTGCTGGTGAGATCACTATGTACATATATTACATTACTTATCCTGTACTGATCCTGAGTTATATCCTGTATTATACTCCAGAGCTGTACTCACTATTCTGCTGGTGAGGTCACTGTGTACATACATTACATTACTTATCCTGTACTGATCCTGAGTTATATCCTGTATTATACTACAGAGCTGTACTCACTATTCTGCTGGTGAGGTCACTGTGTACATACATTACATTACTTATCCTGTACTGATCCTGAGTTATATCCTGTATTATACTCCAGAGCTGTACTCACTATTCTGCGGATGAGGTCACTGTGTACATACATTACATTACTTATCCTGTACTGATCCTGAGTTATATCCAGTATTATACTCCAGAGCTGTACTCACTGTTCTGTGGATGAGGTCACTGTGTACATACATTACTTATCCTGTACTGATCCTGATTATATCCTGTATTATACTCCAGAGCTGTACTCACTATTCTGCTGGTGAGGTCACTGTGTACATACATTACATTACTTATCCTGTACTGATCCTGAGTTATTATACTCCAGAGCCGCCATTCATATAACAGAACCTGAGGAGCCTCACAACAGTCGAATCTAAAAGTTTCCTTAGGAGACGAGGTGAGTGACCTGCTGCTTCCACCATAAGTAATGTAACGTGAGCCTTCATTTATTGCAATAGTTAGATTTTGCACAATGGGTGCCACACATTGTACAAGATGTCACTATTGCGATGATTGTAGGGTCACTTTACATTACTTATGTACTGAGTTATATCCTGTATTATACTCCAGAGCTGTACTCACTATTCTGCTGTGGAGGTCATTGTGTACATACATTACATTACTTATCCTGTACTGAACCTGAGTTATATATCAGACAGGAGGCTCATATCTTATGCATTAATCTTTCTTTATTAATGCCCATAGCAGAAAAATGCACTATTTAATGTAAAGAAAAATGAACAGAAACTTGAACTACAACTCCCAGCAGTCCTAGGGCCACAGTGGCCACTCCCAACCCTGTAGGCCCTATATAAGGACTGCCTCATAACGGATCTTCCTCTTTCTTTCTGCTCATAGCAGATTTCAGATAAGTGATTCCATTTCTATATATATATTTTCAGTTATATTTCGCGTTTTATAGCTGAGGGAGCTGCCTTCTCCCTCACTATATAGTGCTTTTCTTTATTCATTTTTCTTTATTCATATTTATTTATAGTTAATTATTTATAATTAATTATTTATAATTAATTAATTATTTTGTTTTACTTCCATCATTTTCTCATTGTTGTTGTACGGTGTATCGCTGCCTGTTGCGGCGTTTCGCGGCTTTCCTTTCTATTACTTTCCCCCGTCCTATCTATCCCTTTTCCGCCATCTTACCTTGCGCTTTTTTACCGTCCTCCTTCTCCTTCTCCTTTTCGCGCGCGCGGGCGGGGGGCGGGTCCTCTCGTCAGGCCGCGTCGTTCGGCGCGGCCCTTGCTGGTTCTATGGGCGGTTCCCCACTGACGTTTTAGTGGGCGGTCCCGGACACAGCCAATAGTGATTCCAGGAGACGTAGTCTCGCGAGACTTCGTCCCTGGTGTCTTTCTATACCTTCGGCTCTCCTCCCACCGTAACGCCAGTGCAGTGCTGACGGTGTGGAGGTCGGAGCCTGGACTTGTTTTCTCCCCCAGTAAGCCCTATATTAATAAGTCTATCAATTACTTATTGAACTGTTCAGGATACTTGTTAGCCTGTCAGTTCTCTTATCCTAGCTACTACTTACTAATACTTACCATGTCTGATGCTTCCACATCTGCTCCCACTGGGGGGGATGACTTAACTCTAGATACAGCACAGTTCATGAGTGCAGCCCAAATACAGGAACTCATAAATAGGTCCGTTCAGGCAGCCCTGGCCTCAGCTATTGCTCCAACAGGCCCACATCAGGTGCTGTCTTTGACCCCTATTCCGCTATCTCACAGCGATGAGCCGCCTTCAAAGAACGGTAAAGCCTCCCAGAAAAGGAAGCATACAGTTGCGGCTTCTGACTCCCCGGCAGGGGAAGTAAATAATATGCCACAGGCAGCTCCCCCCACGGTCTGCCGACCCATGCATCCCACAGACTCTAAACGACCCCTGGGCCTCAGGGAGTTACCAAAGAGGCAGAGGTCCGCCAGGCGGGCCAAACCCGATTCATATGTAGAACCCTCTGACGAGGAATCAGATGATGGATCGGGCGAGACTTCGGTCTCCGAGTCTGATTCCCAAGATGAGGATGCTGGGCCCTCGGCGTTCACCACCAACGCCGACCCTGAACCACAGGGTGAAGTACTCCTAGATGCCCTAGGTGAACCATTTTTCC
Source organism: Hyla sarda (assembly GCF_029499605.1). NCBI lineage: Eukaryota > Metazoa > Chordata > Amphibia > Anura > Hylidae > Hyla > Hyla sarda. Next base: position 78,933,405 of record NC_079190.1, read on the forward strand.
ACCCAGACGCGATATCCCACCCTCGCTCTGGTGACTGGACCCCGTTACCTCATGTATCCCAGTATGTGGAGTTCTGGGCACGTAGGGCCATTGAAAGGACTAACCGTAATAAATTACGGGCGGAATGTCCCAGACCTTTTATACCAAAGAAAGTGGTCGCTACTCCCGAAGTAGACCCTATCCTAGCCAAATATCTGGGTAAGTCGGGAAAATTCCCGAAAAAAGGAATAGAACGGTCTTTAAAGACCATCCAGGATCGTATCTTAGACCTATTGGGCCCACTCACAAAGATCCTGAACCTTTCAGAACAAGCCGCTGCGGCAGATCAACCCGTGGATCTGACCCAACTCCGGGGGTGGGCCCAAAGGGCCATATGTCTGGTCGGCAGCGCCAATACAGCGTGCTCTACTGAGCGCAGGCGCTCTATCCTTATGCGGCTTGACCCGCAATTGACCCACCTAGCCGAAACTGAACCAGGACCCTCGGCAGAGGGTATGCTTTTTGGGGATAACCTGGTAAAAGACATTAACAAATTTGTTGGGCTTTTCAATAGTCTGGACAAGGCCCAAACCTCTCTAAAGAAATCAGGGGCCAACAAGGTTTTCCCCCGGGCCGGCAGAAATAGGGGCCGTTCTGCCGGCCGGACCCCTTCATACAGGCCGTATTCTAGGGCAACGGCTCCACCGCTGTATCCCCAGGCTCCACCCTCCTATACCATGCCAGTGGCTCAACCGGCGCCATTCTTCCCGCCCAGGGGCAGACCGTGGCGCGGCCGTGGAGGCAGAGGATATCCCCGATCTCGCCCTCCTACCGGTAAGTGTTCCACCCATTCCACTATCACACATTCCTGTTGGGGGCCGTCTTCAGTATTTTATCCACGCCTGGTCTGCGATTACGGCAGACCCGTGGATTCTCACGACTATAACGGGTTGCCATATAGATCTTCTCACCCCTCCGGAACTGGGCATACTACCCCTTCCCATCCGGTTTTCACTTCAAAACACTACCCTCATAGACAAAGAATTGCAGGACCTTTTGTCCAAGCGAGCGGTTGTAGAGGTCAACCCGTCATCCCCGGGGTTTGTCAGCAACCTTTTCCTCGTCAAGAAAAAAGGAGGCGGATTCCGCCCCGTGATAAACCTTCGGGATCTCAACCAAAATGTCGCCTATCGACATTTCAAGATGGAAGGCATACATTGCCTTCGGGACCTTCTTCAAACGGGAGACTGGCTGGTGAAGGTGGACTTAAAAGACGCCTATCTCACCGTCCCCATGGACACGGCTTCCCAACAACTACTCCGTTTCATCTGGAGAGATCGGATGTGGCAATTTTCTTGCCTTCCTTTCGGTCTCTCGTCTGCCCCCTGGTGTTTCACCAAACTATTGAAACCGGTGGTGGCTTCCCTGAGGAGCAGAGGGGTTCGTCTGATCATTTATCTGGACGACATCCTCATCATGGCTCGCTCAAAGAATCAAGCCTCTCTCCACTTGGGGTGGACGATTTCTCTCTTACAAGGACTGGGATTTCTAATCAACCACGAGAAATCAGTCCTCGCCCCTGTACAGGAGCTGGAGTTCTTGGGTTTCTTGGTGGACACCAATCAAGCTGTATTGCGCTTGCCCAAGACGAAGTTGGCTCTCATTCGCAAGGAGATCAGGGCAGTTTTGCGCAAAGGCTTTTTGTCGTTGCGAACCCTAGCTCGCTTGGTGGGTCTCTTGGCGGCCTCCATTCAGGCCATATTTCCGGCCCCTCTACACTACAGGGCCCTCCAGAGACTCAAAATCCTTCATCTTCGGCAAGGCCTCAAGTACGCAGACGAGATACCCCTCGATGCGGAGGCCACGGCAGAATTGCGGTGGTGGCTACGTCATGCCGTCGAATGGAATGGCAAGACGATCTTCAATTCCAGTCCGGACTTCATTCTAGAGTCGGATGCGAGCCGCCTAGGCTGGGGCGCTCGTTTTGGAGACGCCACTACAGGAGGGACCTGGTCCTCAGAGGAATCCCTCCTCCACATCAATGCATTAGAACTTCTGGCGGCATCATTTGCCGTCAAGAGCTTCCTGTCAGAGGTCTCCAATTGCTGCGTATTATTGCGCATGGACAATGTTGCGGCGGTACAATATGTCAACCGCCTGGGGGGCACCAGATCCAAGATCCTTGCCGACATCGCGAAGGGTTTTTGGAACTTCTGTCTCTCCCGCAACATCGTACCGTTGGCAGAATATATTCCAGGGGTTTCCAATGCGGTAGCCGATTGGAATTCTCGCTATCTCCTGGACTCCAGCGACTGGCGTCTGGATCGTTCCATCTTCCTTCAGCTGAATCTCCTTTGGGGTCCGTTGAGCATAGATCTCTTTGCCTCACGACTCAATCATCATCTACCTCGATTCTTCAGCTGGCGACCAGACCCAGAGGCAGTCGCGGTCGACGCCTTTCGCCAAATATGGCCGGAGGGAACGCACTATGCTTTTCCCCCGTTCTCCATGATCCCCAAAGTTCTTCTACATCTAACGAACCAGAGGGTGAACATTGTGTTGATCACCCCCTGGTGGCCGACACAACCCTGGTTTCCCCTCCTTCTGGGGATGACCTTGGATTATCCCAGGTTACTGCCGAGTTTCCCGCAAATTCTCTCCAACCCAACCGGGTGTATCCACCCTCTAGTAGCGGAGGGCAACCTGACTCTCCTAGCGTGGTTGGTTTCAGGGTGCCGGACACAGACGGCGACCTTTCTCAATCAGCTAGGGACCTACTCGCCCTGGCCTGGGCCCCCGGGACTCGATCGGCATATCGATCAGCCTGGAGACTTTGGGTGCGTTGGTGTGATCAACGACAGATTGATCCCATACAAGCGCCTATATCCATAATAGTAAATTACCTGGCGGATTCTTTTGAATCCGGTAAATCATTCAGCTCCATCAACGTGTACCGGTCGGCAATTTCCGCTTATCACTACCCGGTGGACTCATTGCCGGTTGGCAAACACCCATTGGTGTGTAGGTTGTTGCGCGGTATAAAATTTAAGCGTCCTCCACGTCCAAAATATCAATCCACTTGGGATGTTTCCCGATTGTTGGACATGTTCTCCGGATGGGAGGACAATGAAGCGCTTTCTTTGCGCCTGTTGTCCTACAAACTAACGGTCCTATTATGCCTGGTCTCCATTAAGAGAGTCTCGGATGTTAGAGCCCTGGACATCTCTAGGCGTCAATTCTCGCCTCAAGGTGTAAACTTCTCGGTGGTACGCAGGACCAAAACGAGTTTACATTCAGTTTTCTACCCTTATTTTCTAGCACATCCTCGCCTCTGTGTTGTTCGTTGCCTTCAAACTTACGAGTCGCTCACTGCTGAGCTGCGTTCTCCTGACTTTTCTCAACTCCTTGTCTCTTATGTCAAGCCTCATCATCCGGTCACCTCCGCAACCCTGGCGCGGTGGGTCCGATCCGCCATGGAGATGGCGGGCATAGACGTGTCCCTTTTTGGGGCACACTCATCCAGGGGCGCTATGGCCACTAAAGTGGTCACGACGGGTGGTTCCCTTGCTGATCTTTTAATGGCGGCTGACTGGTCTTCTGAATCTACCTTTCGTCATTTCTACTTCAGACCGGAGGAACATGTCTCCATGTCGGTTTTGTGATGTTTTGCTTATATTCGTATGTATTTTATCTGGTTGCTAGCTTTGAACCTGCATAAGATATGAGCCTCCTGTCTGATATATAAATCGAGATTTTCCTAGCTTGTGACGGAAAATATTAGTTATATGAAGACAGGAGGCGAGTATCTTCCCTCCCTACCCAACCCTTTTACGTTTCTACATTCTCTTTTCAGGGTACTGATCACGGTAGCTGGTTCCTGTGCAGGGATAACCTGTTGGTCGAATGCGTTGGGTTTCTCTAAGGTCCCCGTTGGGACGAAGTTGAAGTTCCCCAGTTTGCCTCCGGAAGCTGAGATGTCGGGCCGGTTGGTCGACAGGTCTGGAAGAGGATGGTGGCGTCCGCTTGGAGTTTATGGTTCCGGTGCAGTGGCTATTCGCATGCAGAAAGAGGAAGATCCGTTATGAGGCAGTCCTTATATAGGGCCTACAGGGTTGGGAGTGGCCACTGTGGCCCTAGGACTGCTGGGAGTTGTAGTTCAAGTTTCTGTTCATTTTTCTTTACATTAAATAGTGCATTTTTCTGCTATGGGCATTAATAAAGAAAGATTAATGCATAAGATACTCGCCTCCTGTCTTCATATAACTAATATTTTCCGTCACAAGCTAGGAAAATCTCGATTTATATCCTGTTTTATACCCCAGAGCTGCACTCACTATTCTGCTGGTGGGGTCACTGTGTACATACATTACATTACTTATCCTGGACTGATCCTGAGTTATATCCTGCATTATACTCCAGAGCTGTACTCACTATTCTGCTGGTGAGGTCACTGTGTACATACATTACATTACTTATCCTGTACTGATCCTGAGTTATATCCTGTATTATACTCCAAAGCTGCACTCACTATTCTGCTGGTGAGGTCACTGTGTACATACATTACATTACTGATCCTGTACTGATCACGAGTGTGTGTGGGATGGGGGTGGGGGACCAGGGGGGGGGCAAAAAAAAATTGCTTGCCCAGGGTCCAATCAAAATTAAAGATGGCCCTGTCCATTATACATACACTGTACAGCAATCATACCTCCATTATACATACACTGTACAGCAATCATACCTCCATTATACATACACTGTACAGCAATCATACCTCCATTATACATACACTGTAGAGCAATCATACCTCCATTATACATACACTGTACAGCAATCATACCTCCATTATACATACACTGTACAGCAATCATACATCCATTATACATACACTCTACAGCAATCATACATCCATTATACATACACTGTACAGCAAGCATACATCCATTATACATACACTCTACAGCAAGCATACATCCATTATACATACACTCTACAGCAAGCATACATCCATTATACATACACTGTACAGCAAGCATACATTCATTATACATACACTGTACAGCAAGCATACATCCATTATACATACACTGTACAGCAAACATACCACCATTATACATACACTGTACAGCAATCATACATCCATTATACATACACTGTACAGCAATCATACATCCATTATACATACACTGTGACTGTACAGCAATCATACATCCATTATACATACACTGTACAGCAAGCATACATCCATTATACATACACTCTACAGCAAGCATACATCCATTATACATACACTCTACAGCAAGCATACATTCATTATACATACACTGTACAGCAAGCATACATCCATTATACATACACTGTACAGCAAACATACCACCATTATACATACACTGTACAGCAAGCATACCTCCATTATACATACACTGTACAGCAATCATACCGCCATTATACATACACTGTACAGCAAACATACCAGCATTATACATACACTGTACAGCAAGCATACCACCATTATACATACACTATACAGCAATCATACCTCCATTATACATACACTGTGTCTGTGACTGTACAGCAATCATACATCCAATCCATTATTAATGGATTGGATGTATGATTGCTGTACAGTCACAGTGTATGTATAATGGAGGTATGATTGCTGTACAGTGTATGTATAATGGTGGTATGATTGCTGTACAGTGTATGTATAATGGAGCCTCCAATCAAAAAAAAGCCTCCAATCCAAAATTAAGTTTTAATAAAGTTTTTCATTTTGTTTGTATTGATATTTATATGAGTGTAGGTCTGTTCATGCAAGCAAGAGTGTGTGTGTGTGTGTGTGTGTATATGTATGTATATGTGTATATATATATATATATATATATATATATATATATAACACACACACGCATGCATGGCGTGAGTTTGTGCTTTAGGGTGCACACCCTAATGCAATAGGCTGCGCACGCCTATGCCAGCAACGGAACCTAAACGGGGATAGACTTCCGTGTGAACGCACCCTAAGGCTGGGTTCACACATCGTAAAGATCTGTACGGCTGTCAAATAGGTATAAGCGGGTAAAAATAAAAAAATGCCTTATTTTCAATGTGCTTATCCAAAGTCTATGAAAAAGAAGCTGCACACACTTATCAAAAAATATGTCATTCCAATTTTGGATTTATAGCTGTTTTTCTTTTTTTTAAACGGCTATATTGAGACTTATAGGATGGGATGTCCGGAAGTAAGAGTGATCACTTGAGTTTTGGCGCTAGTCTCAGGCAACAGGATTGCACCATTACTTTTCCCGGGCAGAATAATAACCCTTTAGGGTAGGGTCACATATGCCCTATTTTGCTGCATATCTGCTGCTGCTTATTTGTCTACCCATTGAAGTGCTGAGTAATGATTGACATGTCTTCTAATCCTTTACCTGACTTTATCCCCTAAAGGACCCGGGGGTTTTCCGTTTTTGCACTTTCATTTTTTCCTCCTTACCTTTAGAAAATCATAACTCTTTAAATTTTGCACCTAAAAATCCATATGATGGCTTATTTTTTGCGCCACCAATTCTACTTCGTAATGATATCAGTCATTTTACCCAAAAATCTACAGCAAAATGGAAAAAAAAGCATTGAGAGACAAAATTGAAAAAAACCAAAACGCCATTTTGTAACTTTTGGAGGCTTCTGTTTCTACGCCGTAAATTTTTCGGTAAAAATGACACCTTCTCTTTATTCTGTATGTCCATACAATTAAAATGATACCCTACTTTGATTTTGTCGTACTTCTGAAAAAAATCATAACTACATGCAGTAAAATGTACACGTTTAAAATTGTAATTTTCTGACCCCTATAACTTTTTTATTTTTCCGCGTATGGGGCGGTATGAGGGCGGCACCATTTTTGTATTAATCGGACTTATTGATTGCTTTTTATTTATTTTTTCATGATATAAAAAGTGACCAAAAATACACTATTTTGGAGTTTGGAATTTTGTTGCGCGTACGCCATTGACTGTGCGGTTTGAATAATTATATATTTTTATAATTGGGACATTTCTGCACACGGCGATACCACATATCTTTATATTTATTTACACAGTTTTTTTTTTAAACGGGAAAAGGGGGGTGATTCAAACTTTTATTAGGGGAGGGGTTAAATGATCTTTACTCACTTTTTTTTTTTTGCAGTGTTATAGCTCCCCATAGGGACTGATCTTTTAAATTGATCACTGGTTTCTCATAGGAAACCAGTGATCAATGATTCTGCCGCTTGACTGCTCATGCCTGGATCTCAGGCACTGAGTAGTCATTCGGCGATCGGACAGCATGGAGGCAGGTAGGGATCCTCCGGCTGTCTTCGCCGCGGCGATCCTGAACAGCTCCCTGAGCTAACCGGCATTGTTTTACTTTCACTTTAGACAAGGGTTATTAGCACCAGACCCGACCCGCTATGACACGGGGCCATGCCGTGGCCCCGCGTTATAGAAATGGAAAGGACTCAGGACGTACCAGTACGTCCTTGGTCCTTAACAGGTTATACTGTATAATAAATATATGGGTCAATGTCACACGCCCCCTGAGGAAGTACAAGCGAAACATATGTTGGGGTTGGAGGTCGTAGGTAGGCAGAGCATGGCAGGATGTTCTGACTATGTAATTGTACTGTTACACCGAGCGCTCCAGGTCCCTGCTCCTCCCCGGAGCGCTCGCGGCGTTCTCCTCTCTGCAGCGCCCCGGTCAGACCCGCTGACCGGGAGCGCTGCACTGACACTGCCGGCGGGGATGCGATTCGCATAGCGGGACGTGCCCGCTCGCGAATCGCATCCCAAGCTACTTATCTGTCCTGGTCCCCGGCTGTCACGTCCTGGCGCGCGCGGCTCCGCACTCTAGGACGCACGCGCGCCAGCTCTCTAAGATTTAAAGGGCCAGTGCACCACTGATTGGTGCCTGGCCCAATCACTGTAATTAGCTCCCACCTGCTCCACGCCCTTATAACCTCACTTCCCCTTCCCAGCATTGCGGGATCTTGTTGCCTTGTGCCAGTGAAAGCGTTTTGTGTATGTCCCAAGCCTGTGTTCCAGACCTTCTGCTGTTGCCCCTGACTACGACCCTTGCTGCCTGCCCTGACCTTCTGCTACGTCCAACCTTACTCTTGCCTTGTCCTTCTGTACCGCGCCTGTCTCTGCAGTCAGAGAGGTACAGCCATTACCGGTAGATACGACCTGGTTGCTACCGCCGCAGCAAGACCATCCCGCTTTGCGGCGGGCTCTGGTGAATACCAGTAGCAACTTAGAACCGGTCCACCGGTACGGTCCACGCCAATCCCTCTCTGACACAGAGGATCCACCTCCAGCCTGCCGAATCCTGACAGTAGATCCGGCCATGGATCCCGCTGAGGTGCCGCTGCCAAGTCTCGCTGACCTACCCACGGTGGTCGCCCAGCAATCCCAACAAATCGCCCAACAAGGACAGCAGCTGTCGCAGTTGACCGCCATGCTACAGCAACTTCTGCCACAGCTACAGCAACCATCTCCTCCGCCAGCTCCTGCACCTCCTCCGCAGCGAGTGCCCGCTCCTAGCCTCCGCTTGTCCCTGCCGGACAAATTTGATGGGGACTCTGGACTCTGCCGTGGTTTCCTGTCTCAGTGTTCCCTACATTTGGAGATGTTGTCGGACCAATTTCCTACAGAACGGTCTAAGGTGGCTTTCGTAGTTAGTCTTCTGTCTGGAAAGGCCTTGTCTTGGGCCACACCGCTCTGGGACCGCAATGATCCTGCCACAGCCACAGTCCAGTCCTTCTTTGCTGAAGTCCGTAGTGTCTTCGAGGAGCCAGCCCGGGCCTCCTCTGCTGAGACTGCTTTGCTGAACCTAGTCCAAGGATCTAATTCCGTAGGCGAATACGCCATCGAGTTTCGTACCCTCGCCTCAGAACTAGCCTGGAACAATGAGGCCCTCTGCGCGACCTTTAAGAAAGGCTTATCCAACAACATCAAAGATGTACTGGCCGCACGATAAATTCCAGCTAACCTGTCTGAAATTATCCTTTTATCCACCCGCATCGACAAGGACCTTGATCTCTGGGCACCTCTCTCCCAGTATCCTTTGCAATCTACCCCTGTGCCTCCCGCCGAGAAGGCTATGCAAGTGGATCGGTCTCGCCTGACCCATGAAGAGAGGTCTCGTCGCAGAGATAAAAACTTATGCCTTTACTGCGCTAGTACCGAACATTTCCTAGTGTACTGCCCTATTCGTCCTCCGTGTCTGGGAAACGCACGCACGCACCCTGTTCATATGGTAGTGGCGTTCCTTGGTGTGACTTCTGCTTCTCCACGTCTCACTGTACCCGTGCGGATTTCTCCTTCTGCCAACGCCTCCTTCTCAGCCGTGGCCTTCTTGGACTCTGGTTCTGCTGGAAATTTTATTTTGGCCTCTTTTGTTAATAGGTTCAGCATTCCAGTAATCCGTCTCATCAAGCCGCTCTACATTTCTTCTGTCAATGGAGAAAAATTGGACTGCACTGTGCGTTACCACACAGAACCCCTGCTTATGAGCATTGGACTGCATCACGAGAAAATTGAATTTTTTGTTCTGCCCAACTGCACCTCTGAAGTTCTCCTCAGTCTACCATGGCTCCATAGTTACATAGTTACATAGTTAGTATGGTCGAAAAAAGACATATGTCCATCAAGTTCAACCAGGGAATTAAGGGGTAGAGGTGTGGCGCGATATTGGGGAAGGGATGGGATTTTATATTTCTTCATAAGCATTAATGTTATTTTGTTCCAGGAATGTATCTAATCCTGTTTTAACGCTGTTAATTGTTCCTGCTGTGACCAGTTCCTGAGGTAGACCGTTCCATAAATTCACAGTCCTCACGGTAAAGAAGGCGTGTCGTCCCTTGAGACTAAACTTTTTCTTCTCCAGACGGAGGGAGTGCCCCCTCGTTCTTTGGGGGGGTTTAACCTGAAACAGTTTTTCTCCATATTTTTTGTATGGGCCATTAATATACTTATATACGTTTATCATATCCCCCCTTAAACATCTCTTCTCAAGACTAAACAATTGTAACTCCTTTAATCGCTCCTCATAGCTAAGATGATCCATGCACCCTTTCCAACTCCGCAGTGTCCCTTTTATGGACAGGTGCCCAAAACTGAACAGCATATTCCAGGTGAGGCCGTACCAATGCTTTATAAAGGGGGAGTATTTTGTCCCTGTCCCTTGCTCCAACGTCATTCTCCCACCCTTGACTGGACCACCGGGGAGATCAAAAATTGGGGTTCCTCTTGTCACAAACGATGCCTCACATCTGCTCCCACTTGTCTAACTCCTGAGGTTCCACCCTTACCGGCCCCTCCCAAGGCTTACCAGGATATTTTCGGCAAAAAGCAAGCTGAGATTTTGCCTCCTCATAGCCCCCTTCCTGGTAACACTCTGCTCCGTGGCAAGCTTCACCCTCTGCCCCCCTTCCCCATTCCCACTTCTTCTGGATTGCTTGCCGCTGATGAAGCTACCCAGGACTTCTCTTTCTTCCGGAAGGAAACTCAAGAGTCGCTCCCAATGTTCTTGTCTCATTTGACAAGCAGACAAAAAGAGGGGGAGACCTAAGGGGGGGGGGGGTACTGTTACGCCGAGCACTCCGGGTCCCTGCTCCTCCCCGGAGCGCTCGCGGCGTTCTCCTCTCTGCAGTGCCCCGGTCAGACCCGCCGACCGGGAGCGCTGCACTGACACTGCCGGCGGGGATGCGATTCGCATAGCGGGATGCGCCCGCTCGCGAATCGCATCCCAAGCTACTTACCTGTCCCGGTCCCCGGCTGTCACATCCTGGCGTGCGCGGCTCCGCTCTCTAGGGCGTGCGCGCACCAGCTCTCTAAGATTTAAAGGGCCAGTGCACCACTGATTGGTGCCTGGCCCAATCATTGTAATTAGCTCCCACCTGTTCCACGCCCTTATAACCTCACTTCCCCTTCCCAGCATTGCCGGATCTTGTTGCCTTGTGCCAGTGAAAGCGTTATGTGTATGTCCCAAGCCTGTGTTCCAGACCTTCTGCTGTTGCCCCTGACTACGACCCTTGCTGCCTGCCCTGACCTTCTGCTACGTCCGACCTTGCTCTTGCCTTGTCCTTCTGTACCGCGCCTATCTCAGCAGTCAGAGAGGTTGAGCCGTTACCTGTGGATACGACCTGGTTGCTACCACCGCAGCAAGACCATCCCGCTTTGCGGCGGGCTCTGGTGAATACCAGTAGCAACTTAGAACCGGTCCACCGGTACGGTCCACGCCAATCCCTCTCTGACACAGAGGATCCACCTCCAGCCTGCCAAATCCTGACATGTACATCTTACATGTTTTTATTTTTTTGTATCAAGCTTTATCTATGTTATGCTTAAGTCCACTGTTTGCCTATGTTAGCCTTGTGGATTTCTCTATCTCTTTTTTGTTCTAAGATAAATTTTGGTGTTATTTGCAATATCTGTATTTCCCTGTATTCCATGCTGCCGTATCCACCATACCCCCTACACTTTTTCTGTAGTTGTCAATTTGGTGCCTTGTTTTTACATTCTTGCTATATTTTAAATGTATGTCTTAATTTGCATATATGTTAAATAAAGTGGTAATCTTTTACATTATTGGTTTTCTTGGTTGGTGTATATATTTGGGGCAAACCAGTGGTGGCTATTGCTATATGGCCAGTTTTTTGTTGTTGGTGATTTACCTTCTTGGCAAGTGTTAAAAAGGGTGGCCCCACACAGGAAACTCTCTCTATTTCCATCTAAAAACCCTGGGAAAGGGCAGTGTTTGTAGGGGGAAATAGGGAGAGGTTCCTGTGTGGGGCCGCCCTTTTTAGGAAGAGTAACACTTGCAAAGAAGGGAATTAATAATGTGAGAGTAGGGCCTTACAGGGGATGTTTTTACCCTCACCGGTTACAATGGACCATACATTGTTTCACCTTTTAGAGGTCTTTGCATCACATCAATACTTGGTGGTGTAGGTGGCACATGGTGTTTTTTTTGAACACCTTTCCTTTTGTTTGATTAAAAAAAAAAATTTGAGTATGTATATTTTATTCTATGAAAAGTTAAGTTTTAGCTAATGCATATCCTCAATACTTACTTGTGGTCTGATGCAGACAAATGTCTGTAACTGGGGAGCAGTACTTTTAATCTGTTTGGCACTATCCATATTTTTGAAGTGCTGGTGTGGCACCATGGTCAATCTACTCTGGTGCATCAGGCATTGGTGGGTCGAAATCCTGGCTGGATCCCTGATTCATCTTCACAAAGGTCAGTCTCTCCATATTTTTCGTGGACAGACAAGTTCTCCTTGGGGTTACTATAGCCTCCGCCGCACTAAACACCCGCTCTGATGGCACACTACTGGCCGGGCAGGACAGTTTTTCCAAGGCAAACTCTACTAGTTGCTGCCATAAATCAAGTTTGGCTGCCCAGAAGTCCAGTGGATCTTCAAGGTGTGTTGGCATGGTCATGTCAAGGTATGCCATCAGCTGCTGGTTCAGGTCTTGCTCCAGGTCTACCTGCTGCTGCTGAGTTGCTTCACTATGCGGGTGAAGAAAGCTACTCATCAGTGACTGTAGACTTAGGCTGCTGCTGATGAAGCTGGTACTGCTCTTGCCACCCTCCCCAGCAGCCATGGCAGTGGAAGGTGAGCGAAGAGGGCCCCCCAAGTAAGACCTGCGAGAGGATGGACGATGGCGCAGATAGGCATATGCCAACTGACTAGGATGTCTCTGTAGTATGTAAGTTTGTCCTCCCTCTTAGTGGGTGTATAAAAGGCCCCCATTTTGTGGCGGTAGTGGGGGTCCAATAAGGTGGAGAGCCAGAAGTCATCCTGCTGCCGAATGGTGACAATTCGGCGGTCACTACACAAGCAAGTGAGCATGCATCATTCCATTTGTGCAAGTGACTTGGAGGGACTCCCTGCCTCCATCTCCACTGCATACTGCCATGGTGTGTCTGGGTCCTCTGTCTCACCTTCCTCATAACCCTCTAGCTCATCTGGTTGCTCCTGCTCCTCCTCTCCTGTCAGATGAATAGAAAAACTGCCCATCTTGCGAAACCTAAACTTTGCTCCACTGTTCCCCTCCCCATCCTCCTCCTCCTCCAGTTCAGCCCCCACAGGGCTCATGTGGCCGTGAGATGTAGGCGCCACGTCTCCAGTGCCCTGATCAGCTATTGTTCCCAACACGTGTTGTACTAGATGAAGCAGTGGAATTACGTTGTTCATCACGTAATCCTGACAACTGACTAATAATGTGGCTTCCTCAAAGGGCCTGAGCAAACGGCAGGTGTCACGTATGAGCTGCCACTGGTTGACATTGAAGTTACACAGGGTAGTCCCCCTATCCGCTTGGATCATCAAGAAATCAGTGATGGCTTTTCTTTGTTCGTATACTCGGTCCAACATATGGAGGGTGGAATTACAATGTGTAAAAATGTCACAAATCAGACTATGTTGAGGGATGCCGTTCTGACGCTGCAGCTCAAGGAGAGTGTGCTTTGCAGTGTACGAGTGGCTGAAGTGCATGCAAAGTTTCCTTCCCATGATTAGGATGTCTTGCAGATGGGGGGGAACACTTCAGGAACTGCTTGACAACCAGATTGAACATGTGTGCCATGCAGGGCGCATGGCTCAGGCTTCCTTGTTGCAGCGCAGACAAGAGGTTCTTCCCGTTGTCGGTCACTATGGTTCCCATTTCCAGTTTTCGTGGAGTAAGCCATGATTCGATTTTTTTATGAATGACTTTTAGCAGTTCCTGCCCTGTGTGACTCCATTCGCCAAGGCAAACCATGTGAAGAACAGCGTAACACCGTTGTGCCCTGCACACATGGCATGCTGGAGGGGCACTGAGACTTGTCCGTGCAGTGGAGGCTGAGGAGACGGTGGAGGACGAGGAGGTGTGGTCGCACACTGTCACAGGACCAACGGCCTGAGAGCGTGGAGGCAGAAGCGGCGTGACCTGTCCAAGTTGGTGTTGTGGCTGTGCAGGAACCACATTCACCCAGTGGGCCATAAGGGCATGTATTGTCCCTGACCGTAGTTACATCTCCACCCGTCGGCGCTGCTGTGCACTTTGGTACATACTGACAGGCTCAAGGACTGGCCGACCTTCTGTTCCACAAAATTGTGCAGGGTTGGTACTGCTTCTTCGCAAATAAATGACGACTTGGGACAAGCCATCAGTTCGCTGAAAGGTGCAGAGTCCACCATTTGAAAAGGGAGGGACTGCAGCACCAGCAACTTGGACAGGATGACATTCAGCTTCTGCGCCGTTGGATGAGTGGGCGCATACTGTTGTCTCTTGGACATGGCTTCGCCGATGGATTGCTGGTGGAATGACTGGTTCGAAGTAGGAGGAACAGGATCATCTGGAGCAACAGAAGATGGTTATGACACACAGCTCCCTTCGGCTGAGGCGGTGGAGCCTTGGCTGGCTGAAACAGGGAGTGGCGTGCCACTGGGTGATGCAACAGGCTGGACCACCACATCGGGGCCACAGTTCTCCCAGACCGCTTTATGGTGATGCTGCATATGTTGACTTAGGGCTGTGGTGCCAACATTGGGACCCTGGCCACGCTTCACCTTCTGCTGACACATCTTGCATGTGGCCATGTTAACCTCCTCCGGATGCTTGATGAAAAACTGCCACGCCGCCGAGTAGCTGATTTTCCCACCCACCAACAGTCTGCATTAATTTATTGCTACTGCCGCAGACTCCAGGCACCCCTGTTTCACTACCTCCCGGGAAGGTAGGCTGCCGCGAAGCAGATGGTCTACCCTGGGTATGTTTTGCTCCAGACTTTCCACTTCTGCCAACATATTGACTGCCAACCATGCTACCACCTTGCTGGCTCAGTTGCTGCTTCACAGGCAACCTGCAACCCTCTTCTCCTGATGATGGAGCCCCATTTGCACCCGGCTCCCAAGTGCGATCGGCTTCATCATCATCATTGAGTTGTGTCTGCACGTCACTGATGTCCTCCTCAGGTTCCTCAACAGTGTCTGCTTCAGGAGCCTGAATGCTCACAACACCACCTTCCACGCCACTCTCCTCACTGCTTGCCGGCCTAGCATAGGAAGCGGAGGATGTCTCCTCCAATTCTTGGATGGGCAGTAGCTGCTGACTGTCCTTTAGATTGTCCTCACTAAATAGTGGAGCTTAACCCACAGCATAAGATAATTATGTTGGGGAGGGAACAGCATAGGACAGAGGCAATGGGAGGACAGGGACTGTTCGCGAGCCATGCCAACTTAGGGTTGTGTCTGCGGAACACACAACTGTTGACTGGGGGTGTCAGATGTCACTTGTGATGAAGTGGATGACCATATTAACCAATCGATGACGGCAGATGGGTTGCTAGTCGAGACTCGACTGCTAGCTGATACAGAGAGCTTAGGCCTCTTTCTGCGACTCCTGCTGCCACTCGCCCCTAGTCTGCTGCGATCTCTGCCGGATGAACTTAGGCCTTTGTCACTACTCGGTGCACGTCTTGGCACTTCTCTGTCTGACATACTTAGTGCGTATATGAGGGGAGTACAATACACTCCACTACTCATAAAAAACTATTTGTGTACAACACCAGCCGGTGAGTACTTTTGCCTCGCTTTTTACAGTATCTATCCCCTTGAGACTTTAACAGGAACAAAATAGTACACCACTTAGATGTACGTTTGTGGTATGCACTTATGAGGGGAGGACAATGCGCTACAGAATGCTTAACAGAGTAGTAGTACAAGCATTAATCTAGCCTCCCCAGACTCCCGCAACCCTGAAACTACTACTCCCATCAAGAAAACAAGTCTGATCCATGATGGGAGTAGTAGTAATCCCGCAGCACAGCAAGAGTTTGCTGAAGTCACTCCTTCTGAGCATGCTCAGAAGTAGTAACAGTTCAAAAATGGATATTAAAAACTGGGTGAAAACGTATGGCATTATATGTAAAATGTTTAATATCCGTTTCTATTCCGTTATATTGGACGGGAGAAAAAATGCTGCATGCAACGTCTTTTCCCAGTCCAAAAAATCAGAACAGGAAGGAAACGGGTGCAAACGGGTGATAAAGGATTGTAAAAAAATCCCATTGACATCAATGGGATTATTTTACAGCCATTTGCAACGGATTGCAGAACGGGCATGAATTTACGGGGGCAGACGACTGTGTGAACAAGCCCTTAGATGTACAGTACAGACAGAAAGTTTGGACACACCTCATTCAGAATTTTCTTTATTTTCATGACTATGAAAATGGTAGATTCACATTGAAGGCATCAAAACTATGAATTAACATACATAACATTTATATACATAACAAAAAAGTGTGAAACAACTGAAAATATATCATATTCTAGGTTCTTCAAAGTAGCCACCGTTTGCTTTGATTGCTGCTTTGCACACTCTTGGCATTCTCTTGTTGAGATTCAAGAGGTAGTCACCTGAAATGGTTTTCACTTCACAGGTGTGCTGGTGTGGAGGAGGAGGTGTGATTGTGTGGGGGTGCTTTGCTGGTGACACTGTTGGGGATTTATTCAAAATTGAAGGCATACTGAACCAGCATGGCTACCACAGCATCGTGCAGCAACATGCTATTCCATCCGGTTTGCGTTTAGTTGGACCATCATTTATTTTTCAACAGGACAATGACCCCAAACACACCTTCAGGCTGTGTAAGGGCTATTTGGCCAAGAAGGAGAGTGATGGGGTGCTGCGCCAGATGACCTGGCCTACAAAGTCACCGGACCTGAACCCAATCGAGATGGTTTGGGGTGAGCTGGGCCGCAGAGTGAAGGCAAAAAGGGCCAACATGTGCTAAGCATCTCTGGGAACTCCTTCAAGACTGTTGGAAGACCATTTCAGGTGACTACCTCTTGAAGCTAATCAAGAGAATGCCAAGAGTGTGCAAAGCAGTAATCAAAGCAAAGAGTGGCAAGAACCTAGAATATGACATATTTTCACACTTTTTTGTTATGTATATAATTCCACATGTGTTAATTCATAGTTTTGATGCCTTCAGTGTGAATATACAATTTTCATAGTCATGAAAATAAAGAAAACTCTGAATGAGAAGGTGTGTTCAAACTTTTGGTCTGTACTGTATATATGTGGTATGCACTTAAGGGTGGAGGACAATGCGCTACCATACGCTAAAAAAAAGTATATGTGTACAACACCAGCCGGTGAGTACTTTTGCCTAGCCTTTCACAGTATCTAGGCCCTTGAGACTTTAACAGGTACAAAATAGTACACTACTGAGATCTGCGTATGCACTTATGAGGAGAGGACAATGCGCTACAGTACGCTTAAAAAGTATTTGTGTACTGTCATGTCTGTCTTTGTCTTTGTTCACACACAGCTATTTGATTGCTTGTGTGGGAACAGTTTTATGTTCCCTGGCCAGGGAATAGTTAATGTATCTGGCTTGCTATCCAATTGCTCCTAGGGTGTGTCTAGATAAGGATCAGCTCAGCCTAGCCTCAGGGCTGATGATACTTCATTATATCCTGACTTGCTAAGATGCTGTACATACTGCATGGAGCGCTTCGTGAAAAACTATTTGTTTGAGCTTTTAATCTACTATTTCTGTTTTAGCATGCACTTTGTATTTTCTGGTTTTAGCCAATGTTATGTAGCATGCTCTTAGTAGATTTTAAGCTGTGTTTGTTTAGTTGGTTTTAGGATTTGTATGTTCTTTTTGCTATGTGCCTGTTCACACTGTGTTTTCTCTTGTATCCGTTAATATGAAGTTCTGTGTTTTATATTTGTTTTCCTACTGGGTCCGCTTCCTGACCACGCTGTGGAATGTGCTGCTGGCCAGTAGTCTCTTTGGATTTATTCTTAATGGCTAGTCCTTAAGTGGACTGGAGTGTCCAGTTTTTGTGTTCAATGTAAACAGTGTTCTATATTATATCCTGTGTATTTAGGCATCCCTGTTACCTGTCCATGAGGACTCAGAGGGCATTGTTATTCCTGCATCTACTGGAGGTGTTCTGAAAGGATTGCGATTATTCCTGTCTTATGTTCAGTGTGAACAGTGTTCTATAAATATATCCTGTGCATCTAGGCATCCCTATTACCTGTCCATGGGGACTCCATGTCTACTGGAGGTTTAATGTGGGATTGCAAATATTCCCGTTTAGCTATAGATCCTTGTTACCGGTCCATGGGGACTTTGTGTCTAATGGAGGTTCTGGGGATTATGTTATATTCCTGTTTTGTTCTGGAGTATGTTCAGACTTATCCGTTTTCCTGTCTGGTGTTTTGATCTCTATACGTTCATTAGTTCTTTATTCAGATCTTTGGAGTTCTGTTCATTACTGCTTATCTATAGTTTCCTCTGTACTAACTCTCAGATCTGTGTCCTCTGAACTTTATATGATAGAGTTCTATGTTCCTGTTATGTTTCTGGTTTGTGACCGACTATTTATGTTTTTATTAGGCCCCTGCACCTTAGCTCAGGGAGGGACTGGCGCCCAGTTGTCAATCCACCGTTTAAGGTGGATGGGCAGGTAGGCAGGGAGAGCAGTTTTAGGGTCAGTTTAGGGCTCACTCTCCCTGTCCCCTGGTCAGTTCCTGACATGTACAACACCAGCCGGTGAGTACTTTTGCCTGGCCTTTCACACTATCTAGGCCCTTGAGACTTTAACAGGAACAAAATACTACGCAACTAAGATGTACATATGTGGTATGCACTTATGAGGGGAGGACAATGCGTTACAGTATGCTTAAAAAAGTATTTGTGCAAAACACCAGCAGTACACACCAGTGCTGCAGCACACAGTCGCTCTGTACTACACCCAAAATAGCATTTTCTCTCTTAATCTCACTCCCTTCCCTATCAGTGCTTCTAGGCAGGATTTGTGCTTGAGCTGAATCGCTGCTGTACTGTGCAACACACTGCTCTCTGTCCCTCTCTGTAATAGAATGCTGTGGACATATGCGGTGAATCACTGCAGTAAGAATTCTTTTCTGTGCAACACACACTGCTCTCTGTCCCTCTCTCTGTGCAACAGAACGCTGACTTGACTAGGAGGTGAATCACTGCTGGAAAAAAGTTTTTCTGTGCAACACATAGGGCTGTCTGTCCCTATCTATCTCTCTGCAGTGAAAGGCTGAAGTGACTGGCCACAATATGGCTGCCGATTATATAGGGCTGTAACATCACAGGGGTGACTGGCTGCTGATAGGCTGCATTATGCATGTGATTCAGGGTCATCCTGCCTACCCTTGTTTCCCCCTTCCCAGGATTCCTTGCTCCATGTCCTCACACAGGGATCCGCCATTTTAGATGCCCTGGAGCCTGGAACGCACTAAAAGGAGTTTAATGAAGCAATTTGCGTGATAGAATTGTGACGATATTCACATTCTTTGTTAACTGAATTTTTCTGAAATTCATAACGAATTTGGATTGGTCAGATTCGATTTGTTCACCCCTAATGATATGTTTACAGATATTTCTCCTAAATGGGGGGAGGGGGGCAAAACACACAGGAATAGTAAACTTCATGAACAATCACTTAACCTGCTGGGATGCCTATAAAAATAGTGACATGGCGAGGATTATACCAATGACCCCAGTGCTGCTGGAAGCCAACGCTAACTGATGAGCTGTAACCAATTATATGGAAGTTAATCATTGTAAATGAAGTAGTGAGAATGACAAAGCAAGTGAAGATCGTGCGAACGCCTTAATGGGATATTTATTACTGTAAATGTAGTCCAGACTTCCTCCTGGTATCATTATTCTCACAAAAACTCTCTTAATTACTGACTCCCGCTCTCCCAGGCTAATACCATCATTAATGATTGCACCTTGTTAGTTCAAGGTGTCTCTTAATCACAGCATAGTCATACACGTTATCTTATGTCTGTAAACCTTATTAATTAAGTGTTCTACAATAGTCATAATTCGACTGAGTGGTTTCCCTTAATCGATTGCAAATGTGTTTTTATGTGTTTTGTTTATGAAATAAGTAGCTTGTTTTTTTTCTTGTTAAAAAAAATCTCAAAATTTTTAATGGCTAATGTAAAATCACTATAATAAGTCCTTGAGTAAAATATTTTTTAGGAAAAGATAGGGGACAACCTATAGTGCTTCCTTTAGGTCAGATTCATGCAGCACCATTTTTTCAAAACTATGCCAGATCTAGACCCTAGAGTACGGCACACTCAGTGTACATGGTGCAGTTTGCCACAGTGGAAAATCTGCAGCATTCCCACATCTAAACTCACCATCTGTGAAGCGAGCTTAGGCCCATTCCCCTGAATGAATAGCAACTCCACACATAAACGGTCTCAGGACGCTTTACTGTTGGCATGACACAGGACTCCACATCTTTTCTTCTCCAGACAATCATTTTTGGTAGATGTCCCAAAAAGTCTAAAAGGAGCTTTATCAGATAAAATAACTTTATCCCAGTCCTCTACAGTTTAATCCCTGTATTTCCTCCACAATGTCAGTCTTTCCCTGATGGCTTCTTTGTTTGCATTGACACCAGGCCAACCTCCAAAAGCCTTTGCCTCACTGCATGTGCAGATGCACTGACACCTGTCTGCTGCCATTCCTGAGCAAGCCCTGCCCTGGTCTGGAACCCATCTTGTAGCTGATACCTGGCAATTGTTGGACTTTCTTGAGTTCCCTGAAGCCTTCCCTTTCTTCTTGAATTTATTGATGATCCGATAAAAAGTTGACTTAGGGGCAGTGTTATAAGCAGCAATGTCCTTGCCAGTAAAGTCCTTACAATGCAAAGCAATGATGACTAGATGTGTTTCCTTCAAGGTAACCATGGTTAAATGAAGAAGACAATGGGGGAAATGAATAAATGCTTTACACCAAAATAAACTGGAGTGAAAAGTTTGCACAAAGATTGCTCAAAAATATACAACAATTTTTTGCCAAAGCATACACAAAAATCCTTAATAAATTCCTCTTATGCACTATCCACCTTTAAAGCAACCAGTCTGTTCTAATAATACGAGTGAGTGATATTAGCTGCCTCAAAAACACCTTCTCCTGAGCTAATAAGGAAGTCGCTGAAATTATGTTAGCACGTCATTTTGTGTCAGGGCTCAATTCATGGGAATTTGGGTGTTTTGTGAATAAGTTTATTTTCATGGCAAGGAATTACTTTAATGCAATTTATTGCACTTCATTTGATCACTCTTCATCTACAGTTAAAGGACATCTGCAGCAAAAAAAAAAACTTATCCCTTATCCACAGGATAGGGGAAAAGTGTCTGATCGCGGGGGGGAGTCCGACCGCTGGGACCCCCATGATCTCCCAAAAGGGGCCCCGGAATTGACGCGCTGTGTGCCGGCTAATGTGCCGGAACTGACGTGCTGAGTGCCGGACAATGGACACGCCCCCCTCCATACAGCTCTATGGGAGAGGAAGGGAGGCACGAATGCTGCATCCCTCCCTCTCCCATAGAGATACATGGAGGGGGTGTGTCGGCCACAGCATCATATGCGGCCGACACGCCTCCTGCACGGGAGAGGCCGTGGCAGAGCTGGAGCCCCGTGCAGGATATCGGGCTCGGGGGGGGGGGGGGGGGGGGGGGTGGGGGGGGAGTTGGTGAGGTAGATAGGGGATATGGTTTTTTTTAAGCAGATTTCCTTTAATGCAAATTGGCACTACAAAAACTGAAGCTGCAAATTTCATGAAAACCAAAATTTGCGTTAAAACTTTTGCCCATGACTGTAGCCTAAAGCATATCTGAATATAGGGAAATATCTGTGACTGTCCCATTCATCTACAATAGTTATGTGGAACACATCTGCCATAGGGACATAGTTTAACTCACTTGCACCATACAGATAATGATCTTGCATTTTTCATTTACAATAAATTATTCCTTTCGGGAAATGTCAGAGGAAACAGGTCTAGATCATTATCTTACTGTTTGCTTGGATACTGATGACATATAATGCAGAAACCCCTTTTATAGAAGCCTAATCTTTATTTTCAAAATGTACAAAAAATATATAACTGCACGTTTCATGCTCTGACCACTATAAAGTTTAGTTAAGGACAGTATGGAAACTATGCATGATTCTACATAGATAGATGCTACGAAAAAAAAAAAAAAAAACATATAACATATACCACATTAGGACAAAAAAAAGCATCTGTAGCACATGTTTTTGCCTTTGTGGATCTATAAGTGAATTTTATTATTGCCGTAGGAAAATTTAGACTCTGCCTAAGGACAAGTGAATTATGGCCACATTTTTGCATCTCAATTAATGACCTTACTATGGGTCTAGAGATTTTTCATTTGTTTACTCCTAGAGGACCCATTACATAAATGTATGTTATGGTGCACTGGTACTTAGTGCCCAAGTATGTACATTTATGTCATAAACAGGAGCTGCGCTCACTTCATGCAAGGAATGTTCCAACTACGAGCAGCAGCCTGGACCTCATCTCTAACTTTACTTACTTTTTTTTTTAGTAAGTAAAGTGATTTACAAATATATTAGGAATAACATAAACCAACACAAAGAGAGAAGTTGTTTGAAAGGATAGTGTCCAGTTAACTCTTTTAGTCCCAAAAACACATGAAAACACTTACGAAAAAGTGCAGGGCAGACGCTTGAAGCATAAGAGAATTACAGCTGTTTTACATGATACACATGCTTGATCTGACCATGAGTGGTCTGATGGAGGATAAGAGGATTACAGCTGTTTCACATGAATGATACACATGCTTCATCAAACCATTCGTAAATCACACCAAATGTTTAGGTACAGGAAAAGAGAAGTTGGAAAAGAAAAATGTTGCACATTAGTATGTCATAGTTACATAGTTTATAAGGCTGGAAAAAGATAAGAGTCTATAAGTGCTATCTGTGATTGGCTAGATAAGTATGTAAAAGGAAGTCCCTGTGTAAGTACGGCCTCACCTGGAATATGCTGTTCAGTTTTGGGCACCTGTCCATAAAAGGGACACTGCGGAGCTGGAAAGGGTGCAGAGACGCGCGACTAAATTAATATTGGGCATGGAAAATCTTAGCTATGAGGAGCGATTAAAGGAGTTACAATTGTTTAGTCTTGAGAAGAGACGTTTAAGGGGGGATTTGATAAACGTATATAAGTATATTAATGGCCCATACAAAAAATATGGAGAAAAACTGTTCCAGGTTAAACCCCCCCCCCCAAAGGACGAGGGGGCACTCCCTCCGTCTGGAGAAGAAAAAGTTTAGTCTCAAGGGGCGACACGCCTTCTTTACCATGAGAACTGTGAACTTATGGAACAGTCTACCTCAGGAACTGGTCACAGCAGGAAAAATTAACAGCTTTAAAACAGGATTAGATACATTCCTGGAACAAAATAACATTAATGCTTATGAAGAAATATAAAATCCCATCCCTTCCCCAATATCGCGCCACACCCCTACCCTTCAATTCCCTGGTTGAACTTGATGAACATATGTCTTTTTTCGACCGTACTAACTATGTAACTATGTAACTACTACTGGAAGGCAGCCCAGCTCTGGTCCTGCACCCCTTGAAATGTTGAGAATGAGAAATAGCTCTGCAACATTGAGGGGACTATCAGGGGCTCAATAACAGCAGTGAGAGCAGTAATACAATTACCCTGTCACCACTCCTTATGGTTAATCTAGCAAAACCATGCAGATGTTAAAATGTTTTGACAGTATAGCAAAATTTTGTTTCTTTTTGAATTTTTACATTTGTATTTTCCAATTTTTATAGTAATGTAGCCACCAGGGGCAGCACTGTTCTGCAGACCTCTGTAAATTATATAGCTTTTCTTGTTTATAAAGTACACTACGTCCTACTAACAAATAAGATGCTGTAAATATACGCTCTAATAGGGACCGCCAAGACTTTCTATAGTTTCCTGACCAACAATTCTATTTTCTATTTTTGCTATGCATTTTAATCCTCTTTTCAGCCCACAGTAGCTACAGAAGCAAAAAGGTAATTAAATGAGGAAAACCTTGATCCAACCTTATGTCAAGTAAATCCTCACCTTGGAATTTAATTATGAACATTTCTAAAACTGTCTGACAAGTAATATTTGTCACTGAGAAATGAATGAGTTAAAAAATCCCCAATGATTTAAAAGCTACAGCAAAGCCGGGATTGCTTCCCAATCACAAAGATTGATCCCCCTGTTCTCCTGGGGGCTATTGAGTTTTTAAGTATCAGGATTTAAAAATGTCAGATTTGCCTTCCGCCTGTTCAGCCCGCCCTCTCTGGCTGCGATGTGAAATACAAATGGAGCAATCAATGCCAGCATCTGCCAGCTGTGTGTGGAATGAGAAAGCGGGAGAACCGTGCCTGGAATTACATCAATGCATGCACTGTACAGCCACCTCTCACCCCGAGTATTGTGAACACTAATCCTCTACTGCTACATAGCTGTCCGTTGTTGCCTCTATAGTTATCAACATTACACTTAGATTTTAACACACCTTCTTATCATTTGTGGAATTGTTTTAATACCAGGTGTTAATTCTTAAACCAAACGACTCATATACTGGCGGGTGCTGGTGTCTTACATGGCGACACGCTCAACCCACTTGGCAATCCACAGTCCATGGTCATACACACTGAGGCCCTCATCTACTGTTAGATTTTTGTGTAAACTTTGGTAGAAAAAAGTCAGAGGTAATACATAACGCTATATTTATTAATTCATTATTTTATTTTATTTTTTTCTAAAATTATTATTATTATTATTATTATTTTTTTTTTAATCCAAGTCTTTTATGAAAAATGTCTCTGTGTTTTAGTTATTTATTTAGGCTGTGATTTAATGGATTAAAACGTCGGTACAATTTGGTGTACTTTGAATGTGCTTTGGTGTATTTCTGACGCACCAAAATTTTAAGACATAGAAAATCCTATTTATGATTATGATGGAAATGAAAATTCACTATGAAAAGGGGGGGGGGGGGGGAGGGGGATGGGGGAATACAGGCCAGAGATTCCATGTTCGGCTAGCACCGAATGAAATCATTCCCGTCAGAACATTGAGCAAGTTCAATGTTCTGGTGGAATTTTAATATCGACATTTAAGGAAATTTTTAGCCAGAAAATTCTGCAGCGTGAATGGGTTCAACCCATTCACCTGCGTTTTACCTTCAGGCAGCGGAAATTCGGACCAAAATTAAGAAGCGGTATTCCGGTTGGAAATGATGTAGTGTGAACCCGGCCTTACAGGTTAGCATTAGATCCACCCCTAGTTCTCTGTCTCACAAAAGTGAAACTGTTGGCAAGTGCGATGACAAATAGAGAAAGTATGTGGACTTATTAAACCATTAGGAATTATGTAGATAGTCTCTTTTATTTATATATATATATATATATATATATATATATATATATATATATATATATAAATGAAAAGTAAAAACAAACTATTTGAAGAATGTGTTCATTAGTACATTACAACACAATCAGGACATAAGGTTAAACAGGTGATGATCGAACTGCATAAAATCGGATTTACAAACAGCATTTTTACAAATTTTTTAGGTAATTTTCACTGATTTTGTTAAAATTCTAATAACCTGCAGCAAGATGATACTATAAAGTATGTAGTAAAAAAAATATTATAAGTCTTTGGGTTTTTGCCATTTTTGTGGTCTTGGATATAGATTTCTAAATAAAATAAAAAAGTGATATGAAAAGGTGCTATGTACCTGTGTGCAAAACATTCTGTAGTAATCTCACAAAAAGCCTCTGGTCTCTTCACAGGGCTCACTGCTAACATTGATCTAATGACAAATGTTCATTAAAGCCTTGTTAACAGCAATTTACACATGAGGAAATGCAAAGAAGACAAATCCACTGTAAATGGATTCTAGCATCACCCTTGATGTGGACGAACAGCAGTACTTAGTAGTTATGTAGTTAAAAGTAAAGAAGGGGACTCTGTAGTGTTAGTTTATGACCCATAATTGAAATATGGTTTATGTATTTGTTTGTGTAGTTGTATATTATATTGTAGAGAAACAAACATGACAAAATATATGCTAAACATCTTAGGTGCAATAAAGGGGTACTCTGTTGCTAGACATCTTATCCCCAATCCAAAGGACCCCCACAATCAGACATCTTATGTCTAACAACGGAGTAACAACTGTTTTTGTATATGTGTTAAATAGATATTCTGGGAGCCCCATCTCAGCCAGTGAACCGTCACTTGTGCTTGTCTCGGAAAGTGGGGCCTGAAGTTGGGGGCCTGCTACAGGAGATCGTTGGAGGTCCCAGCGGTAGGACCCCCCACAATAAGACACATATCTCCTATTTTGTGGATAGGGGATAAGTTTCAGTCCCCCCGGAATACACTATAAAATGTATGAGAACAGTTCTTGTAATGCAAACAAACACTACCTTCTAGATTGATGACCATAGACACATAAGTCATTGACAGGCTGATGTTCAAGGGATGTAGACAAAATCTATAATAACCTTTTTAGTTTTAAAATTAGTGATATCCCTTCCTGTATTCATCATATTAATATGATATTTGCACTTTAAACAAAATCTGCAGCGTCACAACACTTATCCCCTATACACAGGATAGGGGATAAGTGTTTGATTATAGGGGGTCTGACTGCTGGACACCCCCCCCCCCACCCCCTGGGGTCTCCTGAATGAAGCCCCCGCATTAGTGCTCAGTCAGAGTGCCTAATGCACGTAGCGTCAACTTAGAGAGGTCGACAGTTACGCTCGCTCCCTGCCCCCACCCCATACAGTTCTATGGGATAGGCGGGGAAGCACGAATGCTGCCTCTCCCATAGAACTACAGGTGTGTCATGCTGCGACCGGCACGCCTCCTGCACGGGTGAGCAGCAGCAGATGGTGCCATCAACTGGTGCCAGAAAGTTGAACAGATTTGTAAATTACTTCTATTAAAAAAATCTTAATCCTTTCAGTACTTATTAGCTGCTGAATACTACAGAGGAAATTCTTTTCTTTTTGAAACACAGAGCTCTCTGCTGAGATCACGAGCACAGTGCTCTCTGCTGACATCTCTGTCCATTTTAGGAACTGTCCAGAGCACCATATGTTTGCTATGGGGATTTTCTCCTTCTCTGGACAGTTCTTAGAATGGAGAGACATGTCAGCAGAGAGCTCTGTGTTCCAAAAAGAAAAGTTTCCCCTGTAGTATTCAGCAGCAAATAAGTACTGGAAGGATTAAGATTTTTTAATAGAAGTAATTTACAAACCAGTTGATTTAAGAAAAAAAAAAGTGTTCCACTGAAGTACCCCTTTTCCCCTTTATTCACCCCACAAATATTTTTTTTTTTGTTTTGCAATAGGTTATATTATAAAATAAGTGATGTCATTGCAAAGTCCTTAAAGGGGTATTCCAGGAAAAAACTTTTTTTTGATATATCAACTGGCTCCAGAAAGTTAAACAGATTTGTAAATTACTTAAGATTAAAAAATCTTAATCCTTTCAGTACTTATGAGCTTCTGAAGTTAAGGTTGTCCTTTTCTGTCTAAGTGCTCTCTGATGACACGTGTCTCGGGAAACACCCAGTTTAGAAGAGGTTTGCTATGGGGATTTTCTTCTAAACTGGGTGCTTCCCGAGACACGTGTCATCAGAGAGCACTTAGACAGAAAAGAACAACCTTAATTTCAGAAGCTCATAAGTACTGAAAGGATTAAGATTTTTAAATAGAAGTAATTTACAAATCTGTTTAACTTTCTGGAGCCAGTTGATATATAAAAAAAAGTTTTTTCCTGGATAACCCCTTTAACCCCTTAAGGACCCAGCCATTTTACACCTTAGGACCCGGCCATTTTGTGCACATCCCACCACTGTCACTTTAAACATTAATAACTCTGGAATGCTTTTAGTTATCATTCTGATTCCGAGATTGTTTTTTCGTGACATATTCTACTTTAACACAGTGGTAAATTTTTGTCGATACTTGCATCCTTTCTTGGTGAAAAATCCCCAAATTTGATGAAAAATTTGAAAATTTTACATTTTTCTAACTTTGAAGCTCTCTGCTTGTAAGGAAAATGGATATTCAAAATAAAAAAAATTTTTATTCACATATACAATATGTCTACTTTATGTTTGCATCATAAAATTGACATGTTTTTACTTTTGGAAGACACCAGAGGGCTTCAAAGTTCAGCAGCAATTTTCCAATTTTTCACAAAATTTCAAAACTCACTATTTTTCAGGGACCAGTTCAGGTTTGAAGTGAATTTGAAGGGTCTTCATCTTAGAAATACCCCACAAATGACACCATTATAAAAACTGCACCCCCCAAAGTATTCAAAATCACATTCAGTCAGCGTTTTAACCCTTTAGGTGTTTCACAGGAATAGCAGCAAAGTGAAGGAGAAAATTCACAATCTTCATTTTTTACACTCACATGTTCTTGTAGACCCAATTTTTGAATTTTTACAAGGGGTAAAAGGAGAAAATTTTTACTTCTATTTGTAGCCCAATTTCTCTCGAGTAAGCACATACCTCATACGTCTATGTAAAGTGTTCGTCGGGCGCAGTAGAGGGCTCAGAAGCGAAGGAGCGACAAGGGGATTTTGGAGAGTACGTTTTTCTGAAATGGTTTTTGGGGGGCATATTGCATTTAGGAAGCCCCTATGGTGCCAGAACAGCAAAAACACCCACATGGCATACCATTTTGGAAACTAGACCCCTTGAGGAACATAACAAGGAATTAAGTGAGCCTTAATACCCCACAGGGGTTTCACGACTTTTCCATATGTACATTTTTTTTATTTTTTTTTTCACTAAAATGTGTGTTTCCCCCCAAATTTCACATTTTTTGCAAGGGTTAATAGCAGTAATTACTGCCCAAAATTTGTAACCCCATCTCTTCTGAGTATGGAGGTACCCCATAAGTTCCCCTGAAGTGCACTACGGGCGAACTACAATGCTCAGAAGAGAAGGAGTAATATTTGGCTTTTTGAGAGCAAATTTTGCTAGGGGGCATGTCGCATTTAGGAATCCTCTATGGTGCCAGAACAGCAAAAACACCCACATGGCATACCATTTTGGAAACTAGACCCCTTGAGGAACGTAACAAGGAATTAAGTGAGCCTTAATACCCCACAGGGGTTTCACGACTTTTCCATATGTACATTTTTTTTTTTTTTCACTAAAATGTGTGTTTCCCCCCAAATTTCACATTTTTGCAAGGGTTAATAGCAGTAAATACTGCCCAAAATTTGTAACCCCATCTCTTCTGAGTATGGAGGTACCCCATAAGTTCCCCTGAAGTGCACTACGGGCGAACTACAATGCTCAGAAGAGAAGGAGTAATATTTGGCTTTTTGAGAGCAAATTTTGCTAGGGGGGCATGTCGCATTTAGGAAGCCTCTATGGTGCCAGAACAGCAAAAACACCCACATGGCATACCATTTTGGAAACTAGACCCATTGAGGAACGTAACAAGGAATTAAGTGAGCCTTAATACCCCACAGGGGTTTCACGACTTTTCCATATGTACATTTTTTTTATTTTTTTTTCACTAAAATGTGTGTTTCCCCCCAAATTTCACATTTTTGCAAGGGTTAATAGCAGTAAATACTGCCCAAAATTTGTAACCCCATCTCTTCTGAGTATGGCTGTACCCCATAAGTTCCCCTGAAGTGCACTACGGACGAATTACAATGCTCAGAAGAGAAGGAGTAATATTTGGCTTTTTGAGAGCAAATTTTGCTAGGGAGGCATGTCGCATTTAGGAAGCCTCTATGGTGCCAGAACAGCAAAATAACCCCACATGGCATACCATTTTGGAAACTAGACCCCTTGAGGAACGTAACAAGGAATTAAGTGAGCCTTAATACCCCACAGGGGTTTCACGACTTTTCCATATGTACATTTTTTTTATTTTTTTTTCACTAAAATGTGTGTTTCCCCCCAAATTTCACATTTTTGCAAGGGTTAATAGCAGTAAATACTGCCCAAAATTTGTAACCCCATCTCTTCTGAGTATGGCTGTACCCCATAAGTTCCCCTGAAGTGCACTACGGACGAATTACAATGCTCAGAAGAGAAGGAGTAATATTTGGCTTTTTGAGAGCAAATTTTGCTAGGGAGGCATGTCGCATTTAGGAAGCCTCTATGGTGCCAGAACAGCAAAATAACCCCACATGGCATACCATTTTGGAAACTAGACCCCTTGAGGAACGTAACAAGGAATTAAGTGAGCCTTTATACCCCACAGGGGTTTCACGACTTTTCCATATGTAAAAATGTTTTATTTTTTTTTCACTAAAATGTGTGTTTCCCCCCAAATTTCACATTTTTGCAAGGGTTAATAGCAGAAAATACCCCCCAAAATTTGTAACCCCATCTCTTCTGAGTATGGAGGTACCCCATAAGTGGACGTCAAGTGCACTGCAGGAGCGCCACAATGCTCAGAAGAGAAGGAGTCACATTTGCAAACTTTGCTGAAATGGGGGGGACATGTCGCATTTGGGAAGCCCCTATGGTGCCAGGACAGCAAAAAAAAAACACATGGCATCACATTTTGGAAACTAGACCCCTTGAGGAATGTAACAAGGGGTAAAGTAAGCCTTAATACCCCACAGGGGTTTCAGGACTTTTGCACATGTAAAATAAAAAAATAAAAATTTCACTAAAATGTGGGTTTTCCCCAAAATTTTACATTTTTACAAGGGTTAATAGCAGAAAAGACACCACAAAATGTGTAAATACATTTCTTTGGAATATGGATATACCTTAATTTTTTATGATTTTCGCTCCGCGGGTGCACACCAGGTCTTGGAGTGGGAAGTCAGTCAGGGGCCTTGAGCTTATTATAGCAGCCAGGATGTGGGACCCCCCCCCCCCTCAAGGAGCATTAATGGGGGGAGTACTGAGCCCTAAAATAGGGGAACACTATGGGGGACAACGGGCCGTAACTGGGGTAGACAGGTGGGGTACAGAGGCCCATAATATGGGGTACAGTGGGCCAGAAAACTATAAATCATAAAATAATAAAACAGGATATGTTCCCAGAATGATGACCCAGAGCATAGCCAAAACTAAAAAAAATATGCCCGCCCCAAACCCTATGCTCTGAGTCATTATTCTGGGAATGTGATGTGTGTGGCCGTCCCTAACCTGTTGCCTCAAATGCGCACCTGCTCAGGTGGAGAGAGAGCACTGCGCATTTGAGGCAACATAAAAAGTCCCTGATGATAGTGACTCAGTGACCTATGACCCATTTCTGAAAAAAACACCCCTAGAGGTCTTATCAGGTTTTTTTTTTTTCAGTTTTTTTGGGCAATTTAGTGGTTTATGGGGGTTAAAATTTGGAATGTACTCTGGACTTTGTACATTGGTCAAATTATGGAAAATTAAAATGTAAAGGGAAAATTTAGTGCTCCATGGAAGTGTGATACTCCCTGAAGCAGCCTATGCAGAGGCCCGGATTATCTGGGCAAGTGTCACACTGATACGTGGTGTCCTTCCGTCTCCCCTTCTTGTGACACACTCTGCATCTTTTCTGGGATCGTCCCGACTTTCCACTATGGGGGATCACACCTGGAAAGTGCTGGCCTGGGACGATCCTGGCGCCTACAACTCCAGACCCTTGGGAACTCCGGCCTGATCTTTCCCGGTCAGCAAAGATCAGGAACCTTAGGACTTCTTCTTGGTACTGGAGGAATGTCCCTGTGTTGCCAGCGTACTGGGATAGTACAAAAGCGTTGTACATGGCAACCTGTACCAAGTAGACCGCAACTTTTTTGTACCATGCCCGTGTTTTCCGCATGGCGTTGTATGGCTTGAGGACTTGATCTGAGAGATCAACTCCCCCCATATACCGATTGTAGTCCAGAATACAATCGGGCTTGAGGACCGATCCCGCGGTACCTTGCACAGGGACAGGGGTGCTGCCATTCCCATGAATAGTGGTGAGCATAAGGACATCCCTCTTATCCTTATACTTCACCAACAACAGGTTATCATGGGTAAGGGCACGGGACTCACCCTTGGGGATAGGCGTCTGGACCAAATTTAGAGGGAGGCCTCTCTGGTTCCTCCGCACGGTCCCACAAGCGGACGTGGATCTGGCGGCAAGGGATGTGAAGAGAGGGATGCTCGTATAAAAGTTATCCACGTACACGTGGTAACCCTTATCCAGCAATGGGTACATAAGGTCCCAAACGATTTTCCCGCTAACACCCAGAGTGGGGGAACAATTTGGGGGTTCAATACGGGAATCTCGTCCCTCATATACTCTAAACCTGCAAGTGTACCCGGAGGTACTCTCGCAGAGTTTATAGAGCTTCACGCCATACCGCGCCCGCTTCGAGGGAATATACTGGCGGAAGATGAGTCTCCCCTTAAAAATGATGAGAGACTCATCTACCGAGAGGTCCCTGAGCGGTACATAGGCCTCCAAATATTTGGCCCCAAAGTGATCGATGACCGGCCTCACTTTGTAAAGCCGGTCATGGGCGGGATCACCTCGGGGCGGACATGCCTCATTATCTGCATAATGCAGGCATTTCCGAATCGCCTCGTACCGCTTCCGTGTCATCGCCATACTGTAAAGCGGGGTCTGGTAGAGGACGTCCCCGCTCCAGTAATGACGGACACTTGTTTTTTTGTCCAGGCCCATATGCAGCGTGAGGCCCCAAAATGTCCTCATTTCCGCTGCATCAATGGCGCGCCATTCATTGGACCTGGCCAAAAACGAATCTGGGTGGTGGGCAATGAACTGCTGGGTGTACAAGTTTGTTTGCTCCACCATGTGATTGACCAGGCTGTCACTGAAAAAAAACTAAAAAAAAGTCCAGATCAGTGAAGCCAGCCGTGTCAATCCGGATTCCTGAGTCGCCAACATACTCAGGAATCCGTGGCTGATAACCCTCTGGGGGGCTCCAGACAGGTTCATCGGAAGGGGGCTCCGGTGCACTTGTCTGGGGGGCCGGACTCCTATTACGAGCAGCATTGCCACTCGTACTAGTGTCGGCCACTGGGTCACTATCATGGGGGGTGCGTGGCCTCGCCTGGCGGCGTCTCCGCCGCCGTACAGGGGACTCATCATCACTGCTAGATGATGAGGAGGACGATGAAGAACACAAAAATGTAGGATCTTCATCGTCCTCACTGGCAGATTCGGAGTCGGAGGCTAAAAAAGCGTAAGCCTCCACTGCCGAAAATGCCCGGCGAGCCATCGCCTTTTTTCTACGGTGGCGGGGGGAGGGGCGGTGGCGGGGGGGAGGGGGGGGTGTGCGGGGGGGGGGGGCGGGGAAGTATGTAGTGTGGTGCTTGGTGTAATACTTTATATAACGGTGTGTGATTATCACTCACACACCGTTATAATGGAAAAAAATAAAAAAACACGCTGCGGCCAAAAAAAAAAGGGGTGGCGCACGCAGCGCCCTGAACCCCTAATAGGTCCCGGGTGACACTGATCACAGGACCCTAGGGGCCTATTAGGGGGTCAGGTGGGGGGGGGGGGATTTTTTTTTTTTTTTTTTAACTTTTAGGTTACTTTTACTTTCAGTTTACCTACCTTTCCCTAAGGGACACACTTTCCCTGCACTAGGGGGGCAATCTTCTCCTGTGAGGGGGCTCTGGATCATAAAGGGGGGGTCCCGGTCCTCTTCACACAGCTTTGCCCGCTTACTGAACTCGAGCGAGCGCGCAAAGCTGCGTGAGAGGTGCGTTAACCCCTCCTCTGCCGCGCTGCTATTGGCCGGACGATCGCCGGCCAATAGCAGCGTTGCTGGGGCGGTGACAGTATTGTCACCGCTCCCAGCAACCGAAGGTGATTGGCGGTGTATCGTACACCGCTGATCACCTTCTTTTTTGCGGGTCATCGGGTCCGAAGTGACCCGAATACCCGGAATCGTAGCAGATCGCTTGCGTGATTTCGCAAGAGATCTGTGACGATCGCCGATATGTGGGGGTCCCGGGACCCCCCTCGGCGTCTGCCCTGGATCCCTGCTGAAGGATTTCAGCAGAGATCCGCTTCCGATCTCCGCCGGGTGAGCGGCGGAGACCAGGAAAAGACATGACGTATGCATACGTCATGGGTCCTTAAGACCCAGGGTGTGAAGACGTATGCATACGTCATGGGTCCTGAAGAGGTTAAGGTGAAAATAGGCTTAATCCCTAAGGGGTTAAAGGGGTAGTCCAGTGCTGAAAAACGTATAACCTATACTTAGGATAGGGGATAAGTTTCAGATTGCGGGGGGTCTGACCGCAATCTCCTGTATGGGGTGCCAGAAGCCCGAGGGAAGGGAGTGTGTCGACCACCGCACGAAGCAGCGTCCGACACGCCCCCTCAATACAACTCTATGGCAGAGCTGGAGATTGCCGAAGGCAGCGCTCTGGCTCTGCAATAGAGTTGTATTGAGGGTGTGTGTCAGCCACCGCTTTGTGCGGTGGTCAACACGCCCCCTTCCTGCGGGCTGCCAGGGCCCCGTACAGGAGATCGTGAGGGGCCCAGTGCTTGGACCCCCCCCTATAACTTATCCCCTATCCTATCCTACCCAAACTATATGGAAGCAGCAACTATGAACAGAAATGCCTACCCAAACCATATAGGGGGATCCAAATAGTTGTGGTAGGCCTGGGCCCCTCTCACAGAGGCCTACAACTATATGGGGGAAAAACTATTAGCAAAGAGGGGCCTACAACAACTATATGGGCCGGGGCACAACTTCCACTATATAGTTGTTGTATGCCCCTTTTTGCTGCTAATTGTTGCCCCCATATTACTCGAGCAACCCTCGTATTGTACACGGCAGGACATGCACGATGCCAGATACACTATCGAGGACATGTTGCAATTAAAATAATTTTTCACACTGTACACCTTGCTCGTAGCAAACGATTCAAAAGAATCACCCACTGCTATGTAATTGCATGTCAGGCATCGTGCATGTCCGCATTTCCAGTTACTTTTATATGTCAGCCTTGTTGGACATGATTTGCCCGCCCTGTTGCTGACAAACAGGATCGGGGATATCGCTGAGCCAAGTGATGGCCCTTTCCTTGACACCATATTCACACCTTCCCTCATTATCTTCTTCAGCACGGGGTCCACTTCCAACACTGGAATATACTGTACCTCTCAGTAATTTTCTTAATCGCATTGAATTGTGCATTGTATGCAGTGACAAAAATAGGTTTTTGGAATTTATTCTTTTTCTTCTTTTTATGTTTATTACTTGTTGGTTGCGTTAATACCTCTCTGTTCACATTGTCTACTTCGGATTTGGCCTTATTAAAGGGGTTATCCATCATAAGGTGATTTTAGTACATACCTGGCAGACAGTAATGGACATGCTTAGGAAAGATTTGAGCTTGTCTTGGGGCTAAATGGCTATGTTGTGAGATTACCATAACACTGTGGCTAGCTTTTTGTGAACTGATATTTTCTGTTTGACTTTTCTTTTTTTGACTACAAATCCCATAATTCCATTTTCCTCCCTCCCCACTCATTGAAACATAAATGAGCGGCATCCATTCAAATCAGTGTGGTTTTCAATCAGGGTGCCTACAGCTGTTGCAGATTGATCCCTCTCCCACCAAGCGATCGCTCCACCCTTTGAAGCAGACAGGCTCCCTGTCATCAGCTGACTAGTGAGTCAGGTCTCGGCCGCATTGCAAGCTGGGAAAAATCTGAGACAACAGTAATTTTGTATGCTGGTAAAAATAAATATTGGGGAGAAAATCACAGAATTGTGAGAAAACCGTCACACACAGATACAGACACTATATTATGAACTACACTAACTTTACAGCCCCTGTAGCATAGTCAAATAAAAAAAATCCTGGAATACCCCTTTAATGATCTCTTCTCCATACTCCCTCTCTTTTAATCGGTCTTTCAATTTATTTCCTTCTACATCAAAAATATCAGCTCTGGAGCAATTTCTCTTTAGTCTACACATCTCCCCATATAGAATATTATTGACTTTGTGGGGTGGCACGAAGATGCTTTTAAAATAGAATTAGTGTCTGTCTCTTTTCCATATGGAGAAATGATAAATTTGTTGTCAACTATAGAGATGTTAATATCCAAGAAGTTTATGGCATTTCTGTGGTAATCTGATGTAAACCTGAGGTTGAGGTCATTTTAATTAATATATTTTGCAAATGCCTCAAACTCTTGCTCTGTACCCCTCCACACTATTAAGAGATAGTCTATTGTATATGTCTGTAAATATGGTTGGATGACGAAAAATAATACTGTATCTTCCAGCTGATTATAAAAATGTTTGCCAAAGAAGGCGAGTACTTAGCTCCCATGGGGGCTCCGCTGGTCTGAGGGTAATACTCCCCTTTAAACATAAAAAATTTGTGATGTAACAAAAAATCTATAGACAAAATTAGGAATTCCTTCAGACCAGGGGAATAATTACTGTATTGATCAAGCAATTGGGAAAGAGCAAACAAACCCTGTTCCCACGGGATGGAGGGGTACAGAGATATCACATGTTGCCCGCGAAGAATCCTTATGCCACTTCATGTTTTCCAACATACTTATAATGGCCCTCATTTTCTAAGAGTGTCGGGGTTAACTCTGAGTGTTTCTTCATTTACTCCGTGTATTTTTCTCCCTGATTTACTAATGTGTCGCACGGGAAACATTTTTGTGTCCCACGGGTTGGAAATTGTGTTGCATGGTAAATTTTATATATGCACCCCGCACAGCGCAATCATATGCCCCCAGCAGCGCATGTTATATATGCCCCCTGCACAGCGCTATCATATGCCCCCAGCACAGCGCTATCATATGCCCCCAGCAGCGCATGTTATATATGCCCCCAGCATAGCGCTATCATATGCCCCCAGCACAGCGCTATCATATGCCCCCAGCAGCGCATGTTATATATGCCCCCCAGCAGCGCATGTTATATATGCCCCCAGCATAGCACTATCATATGCCCCCAGCAGCGCATGTTATATATGCCCCCAGTATAGCGCTATCATATGCCCCCAGCAGCGCATGTTATATATGCCCCCCACACAGCACATGTTATATATGCCCCCCGCACAGCGCATGTTATATATGTCCCCCGCACAGCACATGTTATATATGCCCCCGCACAGCGCATGTTATATTTGTCCTCCGCACAGCGCATGTTATATATGCCCCCGCACAGCGCATGTTATATATGCCCCCCGCACAGCACATGTTATATATGCCCCCCGCACAGCGCATGTTATATATGTCCCCCACACAGCGCATGTTATATATGCCCCCCCGCACAGCGCATGTTATATTTGTCCTCCGCAGAGCGCATGTTATATATGCCCCCCGCACAGCGCATGTTATATATGCCCCCCGCACAGCGCATGTTATATATGCCCCCTGCACAGCGGTATCATATGCCCCCAGCAGCGCATGTTATATATGTCCCCCGCACAGCGCATGTTATATATACCCCCC
This sequence comes from Hyla sarda, assembly GCF_029499605.1. Taxonomy (NCBI): domain Eukaryota; kingdom Metazoa; phylum Chordata; class Amphibia; order Anura; family Hylidae; genus Hyla; species Hyla sarda. The sequence goes on from NC_079190.1 coordinate 78,970,792, forward strand.
GCACAGCGCATGTTACCCCACATAGCGCATGTTATATATGTCCCCCGCACAGCGCATGTTATATATGTCCCCCGCACAGCGCATGTTATATATGCCCCCTGCACAGCGCATGTTATATATGCCCCCCGCACAGTGCAATCATATGCCCCCAGCAGCGCATGTTATATATGCCCCCAGCACAGCGCTATCATATGCCCCCAGCAGTGCATGTTATATATGCCCCCCGCACAGTGCATGTTATATATGCCCCCCGCACAGCGCATGTTATATATGTTCCCCGCACAGCGCATGTTATATATGCCCCCCGCACAGTGCATGTTATATATGCCCCCGCACAGCGCATGTTATATATGTCCCCCGCACAGCACATGTTATATATGCCCCCCGCACAGCGCATGTTATATATGTCCCCCGCACAGCACTATCATATGCCCCCAGCAGCGCATGTTATATATGCCCCCGCACAGCGCATGTTATATATGCCCCCCGCACAGCGCATGTTATATATGTCCCCCGCACAGCACTATCATATGCCCCCAGCAGCGCATGTTATATATGCCCCCGCACAGCGCATGTTATATATGGCCCCCGCACAGTGCATGTTATATATGTCCCCCACACAGCGCATGTTATATATGCCCCCCGCACAGCGCATGTTATATATGCCCCCGCACAGCGCATGTTATATATGCCCCCCCGCACAGTGCAATCATATGCCCCCAGCAGCGCATGTTATATATGCCCCCAGCACAGCGCTATCATATGCCCCCAGCAGCGCATGTTATATATGTCCCCCGCACAGCGCATGTTATATATGCCCCCGCACAGCGCATGTTATATATGTCCCCCGCACAGCGCATGTTATATATGCCCCCTGCACAGCGCATGTTATATTTGTCCTCCGCACAGCGCTATCATATGCCCCCAGCAGCTCATGTTATATATGTCCCCCGCACAGCGCATGTTATATATGCCCCCCACACAGCGCATGTTATATATGTCCCCCGCACAGCGCATGTTATATATGCCCCCCCACACAGCACATGTTAGATATGCCCCCCGCACAGCGCATGTTATATATGCCCCCGCACAGCGCATGTTATATATGCCCCCCCGCACAGCACATGTTAGATATGCCCCTCGCACAGCGCATGTTATATATGCCCCCCGCACAGCGCTATCATATGCCCCCCGCACAGCGCATGTTATATATGCCCCCCACACAGCGCTATCATATGCCCCCCGCACAGCGCATGTTATATATGCCCCCTGCACAGCGCATGTTATATATGCCCCCCGCACAGTGCATGTTTTATATGCACCCCGCACAGCGCATGTTATATATGTCCCCGCACAGCGCTATCATATACCCACCGCAGTGCATGTTATATATGCCCACCGCACAGCGCATGTTATATATGCCCCCGCACAGTGCATGTTATATATGCACCCCGCACAGCGCATGTTATATATGCCCCCCGCACAGCACATGTTATATATGCTCCCCGCACAGCGCATGTTATATATGCCCCCCGCACAGTGCAATCATAAGCTCCCGGTAGCGCTATCATTGACAAGCATTTTATTAGCAGAGCATCTCTCCAGGAAGCCTCTGACCGATGCTCTGCTAATGCTCCGCTTGTCAGTGATAGCGCCTCAGAGGCATATGTGTATAGAAGCGAAGTGGGGACCAGATATATAGCGTTATCTGGGGCAGCTGTGGTGTTTTTACTCAGGAGGATTGTGTATAAAGTGAAGTGGGGACCAGATAACGCTATATGTCTGCTCCGCACTTCGCTTCTATACACATATGCATCTGAAGCGCTATCACTGACAAGCGGAACATTAGCAGAGCATTGGTCAGCGGCTTCCCGGAGAGATGCTCTGCTAATAAAATGCTACCGGGAGCTTATGATTGCGCTGTGCGGGGGGCATATATAACATGCGCTGTGCGGGGGACATATATAACATACGCTGTGCGGGTATATACATGCACGGCGGGGGACAAGATATACAGAAGCTGTGGGGACATATACAAAACCCCCAGCGATTCTATATATCTTTACCCACCGCAGCTCTTCTATTTGAGAACCCTGCAGGGATCCCTGAATGGCTCCTCAGTACTGGCCATTCAGGGATCCCGGCGGGGAATTTGAAAATGAAAGTAAAATACATCATACATCGCTGGGGAGCGGACCATGCCGCCCACTCCCCTGCTTAATAACATTTGATCGGATCGGGTCTCAGAAGTGAAACCCCATGCGATCAACCCCTTTGCCCCTGTACTACTACCCCCAACATGGAACAGACCCTGTTCCATGATGGGGGTACGATTCAGTGAGTTTTGAGTCATTTCCCGACAACTCAGAACTGTCGGGTTTTGGTGAAGAAAAATTCACAGGTTTTCCTGTGAGTTTTTCATCATACTCCGAGTGTTTTTTCTTTTTTGTCAGGAACACGCCCCTTTTTGTGATAACCACGCCCATTTTGACGGGTTTAAAAAACACTCGGAGTGATGATATATTTTGTCGGGTTTTGCGACCAAATTTGTGTTGCATGGGCTATGCGACACAAATTTGGTCGCACAACCCGACAAAAAGAGTCGGGTTGACATTAGTAAATGAGGGCTAATGTGTTTCGTGTCTCGAATGTACGTGGGGGTAACCTGAGTAAGTGGTTGTAAAAAAATTATCTACCCACTCCCCCAATATGTGGATTTTCGGGAGCGAGTGAAAGATCGGCGTTACGGGGTTTATTACATACAGGTATTCCTCCATTTTTTTTTATCAAGCACGCCTAATACTACGCCCTCAATGAGTATCTTTTTCAATTTTATTTGGCATGCGGCTGTGGGGTTAGAGGCAAGCTTATGATATGTGCCACTGTCTTGTAACATTTCCTTATTTAATTTGCCATATAACCCCAGATCAAGAAGCACGATGCCCCCCCCCCCCCCCATCCACATTGCAGACTACAATATGGCTATTGGACTTCGATGTGCATACCACATACGTACATCTAAGTAGTTTACTATTTTGTATCTGTTAATCTGTCAAGGGCCTAGATACTGTGAAAGTCCAGGCCAAAGTAATCACCAGCTGGTGTTTTACTAAAATACGTTTTTTTAAGCGTACTGTTCTGCATTTTTCCTGCTCTCATAAGTGCATACCACATACCTACATCTATGTGGTGTACTATTTTGTGCCTGTTAATCTGTCAAGGGCCTACATACTGTAAAAGGACAGCCAAAAGTAATCACTGGCTAGTGTTTTGCTCCAATACGTTTATTAAGCGAAGAGTAGCACATTTTTCTGCCCTCATAAGTGCATACCACATATGTACATCTAAGTAGTGTACTATTTTGAACCTGTTAATCTGTTAAGGGGCCTAGGTACTGTGAAGGCCCAGGCCAAAGTAATCACCAGCTGGTGTTTTACTAAAATACGTTTTTTTCAGCATACTGTACCGCATTTTTCTCCCCTCATAAGTGCATACCACATACCTACATCTAAGTAGTGTACTATTTTAAACCTGTTAATCTGTCAAGGGCCTAGATACTGTGAAAGCCCAGGCAAAAGGACTCCCCAGCTGGTGTTTTTACTCAGATACTTTTTTAAGTGTACTGTAGCGCATTTTTCTGCCCTCATAAGTGCATGCCACATACATACATCTAAGTAGTGTACTATTTTGTACCTGTTAATCTGTCAAGGGCCTACATACTGTGAAAGGACAGCCAAAAGTAATCACCGGCTGGTGTTTTACTCAAATACGTTTATTAAGCATACTGTAATGTATTTTTATGCCTTCATAAGTCCATACCACATACCTACATCTAAGTAGTGTACTATTGTGTTCCTGTTAATCTGTCAAGAGCCTTGATACTGTGAAAGGACAGTCAATAGTACACACCTGCTGCTGTTCTACACAAATACTGTTTTAAGCATAGTGAAGCATATTGTACTCCCCTCATATACACAATAAGTATGTCAGGCAGAGTAGTGCCAGGACGTGCACAGAGGAGTGGCAGAGGCCTAAATTCATCAGGTGCAGGCAGAGCTCGCAGCAGAGTAGGGGTGTGCGGCAGCCAGAGTCTCAGCGAGAGGTCTGAGCTCCCGGTGTCAGCTAGCAGTCGTGTCGCAACCAGCAACCCAGCAGCCGTGATTGATTCAGCAGCCGTGATTGATTGAATCGGTTCACTCAGTCATCCATTTCATCCCAAGTGAGGTTTACTCAGTCATCCACTTAATCCCAAGTGACATCCGACACCTCCAGTCAACAGTCGGAGGGTTCCTCTGACTCACCCCTCAGTTGGCATGGCCCTCATGCTGCTGCCACCTCCAGGCTCTGTCATTATGCTGCTCTATGGTCTCCTCATGCTAATGTTACCACCTGCATGCTCTGTCATTGTGCTGCCATATGGTCTCCTCATGCTGATGCTGCCACCTCCAGGCTCTCTTATTCTGCTGCTCTATGGTCTCCTCATGCTTATGTTACCACCTCCAGGCTATGTCATTGTTCTGCTCTATGGTCTCCTCATGCTAATGCTACCACCTCCAGGCTCTGTCATTGTGCCGCCATATGGTCTCCTCATGCTGATGCTACCACCTCAAGGCTATGTCATTGTGCTGCTCTATGTTCTTCTCATGCTAATGCTACCACCTCAAGGCTCTCTCACTCTGCTGCTCTATTGTCTCTTCATGCTGATGCTACCACCTCCAGGCTCTGTAATTGTTCTGCTCTATGGTCTCCTCATGCTAATGCTACCACCTCTGTGCTCTGTCATTGTGCTGCCAGATGGTCTCCTCATGCTAATGCTGCCACCTCCAGGGTCTCTAATTGTGCTGCTCTATTGTCTCCTCATGCTAATGTTACCACCTCCGGGCTCTGTCATTGTGCCGCCATATGGACTCTTGATGCCACCTCCAGGCTGTCTCATTCAGCCAATATATGGTATCCTCATGCTTCAGCCACCTCCAGGCTGTGCCATTCATCCAATATATATTTTTTTACTGATACTTCAGCTACCTACAGGCTGTGCCATTCATCCAATATATGGTTTACTGATGCTTCAGCCAGCTCCAGTCTGTGTCATTCAGCAACTACATGGTTTAGTGATGCTGCTGGGCCTATTACCTATATATGTTTGCGGTAGCACTAGGTACCATACATCTTCAAAAGGAATTTCAAAATTCATCTTTTATTCTTAGAGATTGTGAGGCCCTATTGTCTCCTCATGCTGCCACAAACTCCAGGCTATGCCATTCGGCCACTATATGGTCTCTTCTCATGCTTCAGTCAATTCCAGGCTGTGTCATTCAGCCAATATATGGTTTACTGATGCTGCTAGGCCTGGGTCTGGGCCTAAATAGTTTTTTTATGGTATCTCTAGCTACCCTAAGTCTTCAATTTAAATTTCAAAATTCGTCTTTTAATCTTAGGGATTGTGAAACCCTAGTTTCTACTCATGCTGCTGCCAACTCCAGGCTGTGCCATACAGACACTATATGGTCTCCTCATGCTTCAGCCACATCCAAGCTGTGTCATTCAGCCACTATATGGTCTCCTCATACTGCCAACACCTCCACGCTGTGTTATTCAGCCACTATATGGTCTCCTCATGCTGCCAACACCTCCACGCTGTGTCATTCAGCCACTATATGTCTCCACATGCTTTAGCCACATCCAAGCTGTGTCATTCAGCCACTATATGGTCTCCTCATGCTGCCAACACCTCCATGCTGTGTCATTCAGCCACTATATGGTCTCCTCATACTGCAAACACCTCCACGCTGTGTCATTCAGCCACTATATGGTCTCCTCATGCTGCCAACACCTCCACTCTGTGTCATTCAGCTACTATATGTCTCCACATGCTTTAGCCACATCCAAGCTGTGTCATTTAGCCACTATATGGTCTCCTTATGCTGCAAACACCTCCATGCTGTGTCATTCAGCCACTATATGGTCTACTCATACTGATGCCACCTCCAGGCTCTGTCATTGTGCCGCTTTGCAGCAGTGATTCTAAAAGCGATGCCTGTAATATGCATGTCATTCTGAATACAGTATGATTATAACAGTATTATTTCACTACCCCAGCACACTCCATATGCGTGTTAGAATAAAGCAAAGTGTTTTACACCCCTATTGAAGCTCTCTGTAGTCCAGAAATAGCCATTTTTAATATAGATTCGCCATGAATAAATTCGTATTGAACAGAATTTTTTTGGAAAATTCGTCGATTCCCCCGAATCAAAATTTTCAAAAGTTCGCTTATCTCTAGTGGATAACTTTTTATTTCCATGTTTCCTCCTGGCTCTCCTTGTCCTCCATTTGGGTGAGGTTCACTTGAATTAGATGATCTTTCACCCGCTGCTCCCAGCAAATTGAGCACCTGTTGCGTTCTTGGACTTGCTCCAATACGATCCTCCTGTGAGCTATCCACATCCGAAAAGCTCACATCTATACATTTTGTGACTTTTGCCTTTTCTGGCATTTCTCTTGTTTTTTTTTTTTTTATATGGTATTCTTAATATGGATTTAGGTGTGTCCATTTTATTGTCATTCCTTTTTCTCACAAACCACGTAAATACTTCATCTTTCTGATAGTCCATGACATCTCTGTTAAATGTATCCTTTTTATAATTCATAATGTCCTTTTCCAAGTGATCAAGCTTATTCAAGATTTTATCTTTCATTTGTTTAAAACTAGAATGTGTTTGATGCTGTATAATGGTACTTTTCAAAGTCCCCATCTCCTCTCGCAAAGTGATTAATTCTTGCTCTTCCTCCTCTACAATATACGTCATAAGTTTGCGTGAGCACTCCAGTAAGGCTGCATCCTATTTTTGTTCAAACTGGGGTGAATATATTTTAGCAAGTCTTTTTTTCAAGTGCAGACCATGTGGTACTATGTCTTTGGGAAGGTAAGTGGTTAAGGTCTTATGATCCCACCAAACCTTCAATTCTTTGGTCATCGCTGACTCCAGCTGTCTTAGTGGGATTAACATATCCGTCAGGGCTGTGGCTGCTGGGGGTTTTGCTTCTCCCCCAAAAACAATTCTGGCCTCATTCACACGGTCTTCCACCAAAGAACCAAACTGTTTGGCCTCATTCTCTATAGCTACAGCTCCCGTAATATCCATCTTGTCGTTTCCTTGAGACTTGTATGTGCTCTGCTCTTAATGGTAAGGCTGGATGGGGGAAGCACTTATGATGAAACAGACATCCACTGCTATCCACCAAGGGAAACAGATCACCCCTTCCGCCTACCGACGATACCGGCAGTCCCCGTGCACTGGTGTGTGGTAGCAGGAAGGGGTGAGCTGTTTCCCTTGGTGGATAGCAGTGTATGTATAATGCCTGTATGAATCCAGATAGTAGCAATTCCATAGTGCCGTTAGTGTAACAAATATTGCGATTTATATTACAAATATTGTAATATATATTAGAAAAAGTAGTATGTGATACAAAAGCTTTTTTATGTTTCTTTACAATAAATATATTGAGGATCAATTAATCCGTATACAACCTGGTACAATTAACGGATGGCTGTGAAATCACATAAATGGCCGTATAAAACCACAGTGTTTCTACACAGATATATTCTGATGATTTTAAACTATGTGCGTTACTTTGCTGCATTGTAGTTGTCATGGAAATATTGTATTGGCAGGTCTCAGAGGGGTCTAGTGGAAAGTGGGTGAGGAGAGATGAGGTATGGTCGTACTGACATGCTGAGCATAGATAGGGAGAAGCTATAGGCAGAGGGCACAGGATGCATTGTATGAGAACTACACACAAAACAATGGAGAGGGCACAGGAGATAACCGAAAGGAAGCATTAAAAAAAAAAGGAAGAGAGACATGGAATAAAGTAGAGATAAAAAAAAAAAAAAAGATCATCAGAGAGCAAGTTAGAGAAAGACAGCCAGGCTGAACATTTTGCGGGTCTCTCCCTCAGCTGCCTGTCAGGCTGATTCAATGAATTAGGCGTGTGGTTGTGTGCTGCAGGAGGGAGCTCAGCGCTGTGAATCAGACCTCAGCAGCCAGCTAAAGGTCAGAATTATTGATTTCTTTCCATAGGGGGGGGGCTAGAGCTGTCCGTCACTGACAGCCCCCTCTTTCAGAAGATGGCAGGCGCAATACTAAAGAGGCAGCTCGTGTAGGCATGAGTTGTTTCCAGGACTGTCCGGGACTGAAATGCTCAGCGTTATAGGGAAATGATATTATAATTGTGACATTTTCTAGATAAAAGTGACATTATACAGTCGCTGGGTACAACTTCTGCTAATTAAACATTATAGGGAATTTGTACTACAGCCCTACCCTATGCCTATGAGCAAGGTTGGGGTTTATATGGGAGGGTGAGATTATTTTATTTACATCCAGAATCCAAGAAATATCACTCGGAATTAGACTAACTCAGAAAGGTACATGTTTGGAAGCCTGACCAGCCTGCTAAAGCTTTAAAATAGTATCACTCGATGTCTAAATGGGAAATGGACTAGGAAAACCTCCAAAACAACTTGAAGAGTCTTAGTCCCTGCTGCCATTTTTTACTATGCATGTATTTCTCCTCACATGGTGAGAAAGAACCTAAAAGCGTACCTGTCTAATCCCACAAAAAAAAAAAAAAAAAGCCTGACAGACGTTAGTCAGTACCTAATCCTAATCCTGAGTAATTACACATAATTTTTAATCTCTCTAACACCCATATTTCAGAAAAAAAGTAGCATATTACAGCTGCTCACTGTCTTTTTAATTATTTCTTGTGAAGAGGGTGTGTCCTTCTCTTACCTGCACTGTGCATTACTCAGCTATCTTCCTCACTCTGCTGACTCACTGCTCTACAGACCTGGGTGACACCAAGCTGTTTTAAGCTTAGGTGTCATGGACTTGGTGCCCCTTAATGAGGAATGCAGCACAGACCCCTGCGTTTTATACCCTCCCCCCTTTTTTCCATCTACTTTACAGAATGATTACCTTCTCCTGCTGCTGGGAGCTAAGGAGTTAACTGATAGGTGGGCTGGATTAGAGAGGAGGTGGGCCGTTAGCTAGCTCAGGAGAAGCGCTCCCTCCCCCTTCCTCACATTAATGGCAGTCATCAGAATCTGCTTTACAGCATGATTACCTCCTCCTGCTGCAGGGAGCTAAGGGGTTAACTGATAGGTGGGCTGGATTAGAGAGGAGGTGGGCCGTTAGCTAGCTCAGGAGAAGCGCTCACTCCCCCTTCCTCACATTAATGGCAGTCGTCAGAATCTGCTTTACAGCATGATTACCTCCTCCTGCTGCACGGAGCTAAGGGGTTAACTGATAGGTGGACTGGGTTAGAGAGGAGGTGGGCCGTTAGTTAGCTCAGGAGAAGCGCTCCCTCCCCATTCCTCCCACTAGTGGCAGCCGTCAAAATGGAAGGCTCCCCACCCTCTCACCCTTATATTGTATGTGTCATTTTTTTTTATATATATATTTTGTAACCCCCTGTTTAACCCCTTAAGGACGCAGGACGTAAATGTACGTCCTGGTGAGGTGGTACTTAACGCACCAGGACGTACATTTACGTCCTAAGCATAACCGCGGGCATCGGAGCGATGCCCGTGTCATGCGCGGCTGATCCCGGCTGCTGATCGCAGCCAGGGACCCGCCGGCAATGGCCGACGCCCGCGATCTCGCGGGCGTCCGCCATTAACCCCTCAGGTGCCGGGATCAATACAGATCCCGGCATCTGTGGGAGTTCGCGATTTAAATGAACGATCGGATCGCCCGCAGCGCTGCTGCGGGGATCCGATCATTCATAACGCCGCACGGAGGTCCCCTCTCCTTCCTCCGTCCGGCTCCCGGCGTCTCCTGCTCTGGTCTGTGATCGAGCAGACCAGAGCAGGAGATGACCGATAATACTGATCTGTTCTATGTCCTATACATAGAACAGATCAGTATTAGCAATCATGGTATTGCTATGAATAGTCCCCTATGGGGACTATTCAAGTGTAAAAAAAATGTAAAAAAATGTAAAAGTAAAAGTTAAAAAAAAGTGAAAAATCCCCTCCCCCAATAAAAAAGTAAAACGTCCGTTTTTTCCTATTTTACCCCCAAAAAGCGTAAAAAACATTTTTTATAGACATATTTGGTATAGCCGTGTGCGTAAATGTCCGAACTATTAAAATAAAATGTTAATGATCCCGTACGGTGAACGGCGTGAAAGAAAAAAAATAAAAAAAGTCCCAAATTCCTACTTTTTTAATACATTTTATTAAAAAAAATTATAAAAAGTGTATTAAAAGTTTTTTATATGCAAATGTGGTATCAAAAAAAAGTACAGATCATGGCGCAAAAAATGAGCCCCCATACCGCCACTTATACGGAAAAATAAAAAAGTTAGAGGTCATCAAAATAAAGGGATTATAAACGTACTAATTTGGTTAAAAAGTTTGTGATTTTTTTAAGCGCAACAATAATATAAAAGTATATAATAATTGGTATCATTTTAATCGTATTGACCCTCAGAATAAAGAACACATGTCATTTTTACCATAAATTGTACGGCGTGAAAACAAAACCTTCCAAAATTAGCAAAATTGCGTTTTTCGTTTTAATTTCCCCACAAAAATAGTGTTTTTTGGTTGCGCCATACATTTTATGATATAATGAGTGATGTCATTACAAAGGACAACTGGTCGCGCAAAAAACAAGCCCTCATACTAGTCTGTGGATGAAAATATAAAAGAGTTATGATTTTTAGAAGGCGAGGAGGAAAAAATGAAAACGTAAAAATTAAATTGTCTGAGTCCTTAAGGCCAAAATGGGCTGAGTCCTTAAGGGGTTTAAAAAAAAAAAAAAAAAAAAAAGGAGATTATAACAAGTTTTTGGGAACCTTTTCCTATAAGGTCACTTCTTGCATACTGCTTTGTTCCTTTGGATTTCTGTTATCCTATTTGATTCTGATGTCGGTTTTCCTCTTTGGATGTATTTTTGATTAAGCTCTTTTTAAGTCACAGCCAGGGCCGTTTGAAGGAATTTGGGGGCCCAAAGCAAAATAGACATGGAGGCCCCACCCCCTCCCCGCCTTACGCACGCAAAAAAGATTATATACACAGGACTATATAGAGATTATATACCAGCTGTACACAGGATATATACCCCATATAAGTGATTACAGCTACATGAAGGAACTCACAAGTCACGTCTTTTCTGATCAGCGTCGTCCTCTTTCCTTTTCTTCCACGTCCGACTCAGACCGCCATGATGTCTTCTTCCAGCCAAAACTTCATCTCTCTTCATCTGCAGAACAAACATCTTAGACCCTGCATTTTTCCAGTGCTGTCCTTAACACTACACAATCTCCTCATCTATAGGCCTGTAATAATGCCCCCCTTGGTGTCCCACTCAGTAACAGAGCATGGTGCCCAACAGTCCCCAACCATGGTGCCTCCAGCTGTTGCAAAACTACAGTGCCCAGATGACCTCTGGCTTTCCGGGCATGCTGGGAGTCATAGTTTTGCACCCTGGTTGGGAAACACTGATGTAGGTAGTTAGGTAGCCAGGTACATAACTAGTAGGGCTGCACAATATGGGGAAACTATGCGATTGCGATTATGGACCTAAATATTGCAATTTCAATATTATGAACAAATAGTGAAATCCTCCCATTTCATGTCCAATCTCCCCCCATTTTACATATATTCCCCCCATTTTATATGCACCACTCATTTCACATCTTCCCCATTTCATTTCTATCTCCCCAATCACATTCTCCCCATTTCATTTCTATCCCCCCCCATGTCACATTCTCCCCTTCCCATCCCTACCCCGTCTCATCTTCCAAATCAGATCCCCAGTAGGCAGGTAGTACCCCCAGATTGATCCCCTCCCCCCAGTAGGCAGGTAGTACCCCAGATTGACCCCCTCTGCCCAGTAGGCAGGTAGTACCCCCAGATTAACCCCCTCCCCCCAGTAGGCATGAAGCAACCCCAGATTAACCACCTTCCCCCAGTAGGCAGGTAGTACCTCAGATTAACCCCCTCCGCCCAGTAGGCAGGTAGTGCCCCCAGATTAACCCCCTTCCCCCAGTAGGCAGATAGTACCCCCAGATTAACCCCCTCTTCCACCCAGTAGGCAGGTAGTACCCCCAGATTAACCTCCTCCCCCCAGTAGGCAGTACCCCCAGAAGAGGGGGTTAATCTGGGGGTATTACCTTCCTACTGGGGGGAAGAGGGGGTTAATCTGGGGGTACTACCTGCCTATTGGGGGGCCCCAAATTAATCCCCTCTCCCCCCCAGTAGGAAGGTAGTACCCCCAGATTAACCCCCTCCACCCAGACCCAGTAGGCAGGTAGATAGTAGTACTAGTACCCCTAGGAATTGAGTGCAGAACCTTCACATGCACTCACTTTCAGAGAAGTTGCACTCGCTTGTACAACTAACGCAGCGCGCGGTAATGTCGGCAGTTCGCGCACCGCCCACCGTCACGTGACGCTCAAGGGCTGGCGTTGCCACACCCCCTCCCATGGACTTGCATTGAGGGGGCATGGTGTGAGATCACGAGGGGCGTGGTCGTGACACGACCCCCCTGCCCGCTCCAAGGGTTCGGAACAAAATGTTACGAACAATGGGGCAGCGGAGTACCCCTTTAATGCTACCAGTTCATGGTTCACTAGTTACAAACTCAGGTTTCCTCTCAAGCTGCCACAAGACCTACAGCATCAAATTGAAGACCTGGATAGTGTGAAATGGAACTATTTTAGAGTACAAGGGGTTCCCCTGAACTCAATCGTGGGCTGCCCTCCTGACCACCCAAATAAAATGGACAGAGATTGCAGAGCCCTACACCCTATAGCCACGGGGGGCTGCACTAAAGATGTAATTTGCTGTAGCACAGACTTGTTCTAAAATGAGAAATCATTGCTTACAAAGTTAAATCCACCCCCACATTGCAACAAGTCAGGCCATACAAGTGACAACTTTACCTGCTGGAGGAAGAACCTCTGTACTGTGGAAACCTTTGGCTGTCTATGATATTTTTCATGTTGTGTGAATTAACTGCATAATATATAACAATGTTATTTCCTCACCCATATTCAAACATGTTTTCAGCTAACTGGGATACCGTATACTATTTTCCTCCAGTACTATATTTTTCCCACATGGCAACTGCAACATATTCTCTATGGAGCTATCTCACCTTCCTAACTCTTTTATAAAGGGAACCAATCATCAGATTTTACTCTAATGCTTTATCCTCATGATCCCTGGTGGACGTTCCTGCCTGCGGGAATGGTGAGGATTTGAACTTATAAGCTGCTCCACGCCGTGCCTGGGCAGGGAGCTCCTTTCACCTAGTTCCGTGTCTTCGGCTGGCAGCGATGCCCCCTCCGCTTGGTTGACGGGCCGCGCCATTGCTTTGCTCCATCTGTTCATGAGCAGAGCGACGATACGGCCCGTCAATCAAGCAGAGGGGGTGTCGCAGCCGGCCGAAGACACGGAACTAGGTGAAAGGAGCTCCCCGCCTGGGGGACTACTTATGGGGGCCGGCGGGGTGCAGTTTATAAGTTCATATCGTCACCATCCCCGCAGGCAGGAACGTCCACAGGGGATAGTGAGGATAAAGATTTTACCCTATATAACGTTTTGCCAAGCATTATATAGGGTAAAATCTGATGATTGGTTCTTTTTAAAGATACAATCCCCCATTATATCCTATCAATATGGGTGAAACTCAAATAAAGGACCATCTCTTCCATTGGTCTTTGAGAATGTAACATTTGTTACACATCTGTTACTCTTTTGTTTCTTTCCTCACTTTATCACTGATTATTTTCCATATCATAACTCATGAAATAAAAAGGAGCAGTCTTTTATTGCCCTCAACCTAAGTATAGTAAATAAAACAACTCTCACAAGTCCAGTTATGAATACATTTTATTCATTTAACTTAAAATAATAATAAAATAAAAAAGCTTTTAATGTTGCAGGGACGCGCTTCATGGACTTATAATAGAGCACATCTCCTGCAATGAGTTGAAGTGAGCCAGGGAGTGAAGTGCGCTGCCTAGTGAGAACACAGACATGCTCTGTCAGAGCTTATGTGAATACAGTGACCCCCCGACCTACGATGGCCCCCGACATATGATCAAATCGACATACGATGGCCTCTCAGAGGCCATCGCATGTTGATGTCAGCATCGACATACGATGCTTTTTTATGTCGGAGCCATCGCATTAAGTGCTATCCGACAGCGCAAAATGCTTAAGCTGCTGCCGGATAGCAGCTTAATGTTCTCCGTGTGGTGCGGTAAGTATTACTTACCCCTCCACGATGCTCCGGGGTGCCCTCCGGGTCCAGCGCTGGTCCTCCGGTGTCTTCTCGGCCCTCTCCGGTGACGTCAATACGCTTCTGTGCACGTCATCCAATAGGAATGGCGTACGCAGCGGCGTAATGGCGTCGCTACGCAGTCCAAGTAAGGCCTTGCGGAAAACAGCGGAGGACCGGAGAAGACAGCGGAGGTCCGGAGAAGACCAGGAGAGCCCAGCAGAGGACCGGAGATGACCAGGAGAGCCCAGCGGAGGCCCGGGGTCACCATCGGGAGCAGCGGGGACACCATCGCGAGCGGCGGAGACAGGTGAGTACAGCTTCCTATACTTTACATTGCACGAATCCCTCAACATACGATGGATTCGACAAACGATGGCTCGTTTGGAATGAATTAACATCGTATGTTGAGGGACCACTGTATATATATATAAAGAAAACAATAATTTTGATTGTATCGTTCATGTAGTCACTAACAGTGTTGTCTGGAGAGTTCTTTTTACATTTATATATGCTCAGGCTGGCATAAAAACAATAAAAAATGTGTATTCACCTTCCCTGATCTCCCAACATGCCAATCCTACGCTACTCAGCACTTCCTGGTCTCCACACATGAAAGCAATCACTTTAAAGTCATTGCATCTATGTGCTTCTGGCAGACAAAACTTATATAGAAGGGGAGGTTTCAAAGAAAGGTTTCAAGAACGATCGTTCGTTTAAACCATTCCCGATAATTAAGTGAAAGCTAAAGTAAACGAACGCCTATCGACTTCTTATATCCTCGATCGGTGCTCATTACAGGCAATTCATCTGCCATATAACCGAATCCTTATACTACTATGTGCCTTGAGTTTGCTTAGCCTCAAATGAAATCAATAACCTTCTATGCTGATCACATCAATGTTATTTGATTGTATAACTGGTTTAAAGGGTCACAACTTGACCTTGGGCCATCATGATAAGACCCCTTGGTGTATGCAAGAAGAGTTCTCCATTTGGATTATGTCCACACACTTTCCTATTTTTTTTCCATCGTGTGTTTAATGTTATCATACTGTTGACAGTGAGAATTACATGTGTAGGTTTTATCCAAGTGTTGCTTCCCGGAGAGAATTGTGAAATATTTTTATTTCAGGTAAGAGCAGCATCCTGCAATATGAAGCTTCCAACTGGGAATAATAACCTCATTGACTTAATGAGGAGAATTGATTACCTGTAACCCTCTAGCAAATAACACTTACACATCTGATACCGCCACACCAGACAACTAATTAAGAGATCAAATACCAACATATGTACTCATTAAGATATCATTACATAAAGGTGCACATCTACAGCTTATAGCTAAATTTATTCACCTGAAATCATGCTTATTAAACTGGAAATACGACTGGAAATACCACTGTGGCAATTGCAAAAAGTTAAAAAAAAAAAAATGGTCATTGGCACTCACCTATTAAAAAAATCCAAACTTTATTTCTTCACATTAAAAGAAGGCTTGCTGCCGGTGGAGATAGAAAAGACCACATCAGCCAAAGCTGAGCAGAGTGATGGCTACAAGCTTGTTTCGCGGTCACCCGCTTCCTCTGGCCTCCTCTGTACAAGTCCGCATCAGCCGGCGCTGAGCGGGGTGATGGCTACAAGCCTGTTTCCCGGTCGCCCGCTTCCGCTGATGTGGTCTTGTACAGAGGAGGCCAGAGGAAGCATGTGACTTGTGAAACAGGCTTGTAGCCATCACCCCGCTCAGGTCTTGCTGATGTGGTCTTTTCTATCTCAACCGACAGCCAGCAGTCACTCACCATCACTGATCTTTAGCTGCCTCAGTTTCGATGCCATATTAGGCCTTTACTATCAGGTCTCTACTGATCTCCACCTCCATGTTCACTGTTGACACACAATAAATGTCCACTTAACTATTAATGTCCACTTAACCACTTAACAGTGGTCACCTGTCTCAGCTATTGATTGGCTTAATGGGAATTTCCAGTGATTTCCTTTCTGTTGAAACATGGAATAGACTGGATTAGGGAACAGCAATGGCAGGTGGTCAGTACCCACTGTTATATAACCTGTCCTAGCAATTACTGCTGTTGGATTGCACTTAGCGCCCTGTCTCCCTACTGCTAGGTCCAGGCTTTGACCTCCAGTCCCTGCAGTCACTGGTCTGTTCCAAAGGCCACACGTATGCACTGGCTGCAGTTTAAAGTGTCTCTAATATGCCCTCCACCCATGTCTAGTTTGCACTACCTATTTAAGTCTACTTCACCTGTGCCTGACCAATAATGTGATTTTACCATTCTGAAGATATGTTCCTGATCTGCTATCCATAAAATGACCTGTGCCTGCTTACCTGTAATTGTCTTTGCCTGATCCTTGTGTACTACAGTGACTCCCCTGTGAATGACTTTGACTGATCCTGAACTGATCCTGACTTTGACTAATCCTGAACCTGTGCCGCTGGCCAAAACTTAGTTGCCAGGATCGGCCACTGAATTTTTGCAGTCTGCCATCCATCTTTTGCCTGGACCTGACTTTACTACTCGACTGCCAGTCTACAACTTATGAACACAAGCTCCACCACTTGGTCTGCCTAAGCAGCCACTACCTGCACCAGGACCACTCTCAGGAAGCAACCTAATAACTTTTAACTTCAGAAGTCTAACTTATACATCCTGCAGTGGGATAGAGGGTGAAAACCTAGAGAGTATTTAGCCTTCACTCCTGGGGTTGCCCCAAAGCCAAACTGGTTGGGTAGCTGTTTAGATTGGTAAGGTGACCCTTCTGACATATTGTTATCTTGCTGGGAAACCCCTTTAAGGTTCTAGTCACACCAAAGCCCAAAGTGTATCATTAGTCAAATGTAATTACAGTGTTCTTTTGGCATATGTTTGTTTAGCATACAGTACCTTTATTCAACTGTATGGATAACAGTAATTATAGTAACATAGCAACATAGTTTGTAAGGTAAAAAAAACACAAAAGTCCATCGAGTTCAACCTAAAACCCTACTATGTTGATCTAGAGGAAGGCAAAAAAAAAAACATGAGTCTGATGGCAATTGCCCCATGACAGATGAAAAATTCCTTCCCGACTGCAATAAGGTGATCAGAATAAATTTCTGGATCAACGTTCTATTCGCATAAATCTACTACCCATAACCTGTAATATCATTACTCTCTAGAAAAACTTCCAACCCCCCTTGAACTTGTTTATTGAGTCAGACATCACAACATCATTGGCAGGGAGTTCCAAAGTGTCACTGCTCTTACAGTAAAGACATGTATGGCTATAATGTACAAAATCTTTAAGACATGGTACACACTTACATCGGTAGTCAATGGCATATGTAAATGTATAGAACTACGGTAATATACAATTGGGACATAGATTAACCTATTAAAATTCCCATACCACGTGTTAGGAACTAAAAATGCCTGGACTCCATGGTATGGTATGTAGTCTTGACCAGGGCCGGTTTTAGGCTTAGCGTGGCCCTAGGCAAAATCAAAAGAGGGGCCCCAAAAGTCGTAATAGTGCGCTAACCAGATTTGCACATTTTTGGTCATTTCAAATACCATAAAATATATCTAAAAAGCAATTGAAATGTCAAAACAAAAATGGTGCCGATAAAAACTACAAAAAATACCCTCATAAATCCCCATATACAGAAAAATAAAAGAGTTATAGGGATCAGAATAGTACAATTTTATATTTTTGTATAGTTCCCCCACATTAGGTTGGCTGTATAGTTCCCCCACAGTAGGTTGCCAGTATAGCTTCCCAAGATTAGGTTGGCTGTTTAGTTCCTCCACATTAGGTTGCCAGTATAGCTTCCCAAGATTAGGTTGGCAGTATAGTTCCCCCATATTAGGTTGTAGTTCCCCCACATTAGGTTGGCAGTATAGTTCCCCCACATTAGGTTGTAGTTCTCCCCACATTAGGTTGGCAGTATAGTTCCCCCCACATTAGGTTGTAGTTCCCTCACATTAGGTTGGCAGTATAGTTCCCCCTCATTAGGTTGGCAATATAGTTCCCCCACATTGGGTTGTAGTTCTCCCCACATTAGGTTGGCAGTTTAGTTCCCCCCACATTAGGTTGTAGTTCCCTCACATTAGGTGCAGTATAGTTCCCCCTCATTAGGTTGGCAATATAGTTCCCCCACATTAGGTTGGCAGTATAGTTCCCCCACATTAGGTGGAGTACAGTTCCCCCACATTAGGTGCAGTACAGTTCCCCCACATTAGGTGTAGTATAGTTCCCCCACATTAGGTGCAGTACAGTTCCCCCACATTAGGTGCAGTACAGTTCCCCCACATTAGGTGCAGTACAGTTCCCCCACATTAGGTGCAGTATAGTTCCCCCACATTAGGTGCAGTATAGTTCCCCCACATTAGGTGCAGTACAGTTCCCCCACATTAGGTTCAGTACAGTTCCCTCACATTAGGTGCAATATAGTTCCCTCACATTAGGTGCATTATAGTTCCCCACATTAGGTGCAGTACCGTTCCCCCACATTAGGTGCTGTATAGTTCCCCCACATTAGGTGCAGTATAGTTCCCACAAATAAGGTGCAGTATAGTTCCCTCACATTAGGTGCAGTATAGTTCCCCACATTAGGTGCAGTACCGTTCCCCCACATTAGGTGCAGTATAGTTCCCCCACATTAGGTGCAGTATAGTTCCCCCACATTAGGTGCAGTATAGATCCCCCACATTAGGTGCAGTATAGTTCCCCCACATTATGTGCAGCATAGTTCCCCCACATTAGGTGCAGTACAGTTCCTCCACATTAGGTGCAGTATAGCTCCCCACATTAGGTACAGTATAGTTTCCCACATTAGGTGCAGTATAGTTCCCCACATTAGGTGCAGTATAGTTCAACCACAGACATACAGCCTTGAGCCATATACAGTGTATGGCTGGAGGCTGTATGTCTGTGTACTGCCCCACTTCAGTGTTCTGACCACCGGTCCTTCGGTCCGGGGTCACGATCTACTGCTATGGCCTATAGACCATAGCAGTAGGTCCCAGGACCAGAGGAGCGGTGGTCGGAACACTGAAGAGGACGTGCTGCCAGCTGGTGGTGGTGACTT